>NW_027365685.1:2500-40000 GCF_046119375.1 Phyllobates terribilis | reverse complement strand
ATACACGTATACTCAGCAGGAGGCCGCACGTAGCCATCTATACGGCGCCATCTATACACAGCGGGAGGCCGCACGGCGCCATCTATACACAGCGGGAGGCCGCACGGCGCCATCTATACACAGCGGGAGGCCGCACGGCGCCATCTATACACAGCGGGAGTCTCAGTGCTTTGCAAGAGCAGTCAATAAATTCTGCTTGACTAATTCTGAGCACCATAAAGTCTGGTTCGCTTCTAACCTGCTGTCTTCATTTTCAGCTTGCTGAATTCTAACTCATTTACTGTCATTCGAGACGATGCCTTTGCTGGTCTCTTTCACCTTGAATACCTGTAAGTGATCCACTTAATGTCATATTTTTGATTCTGCTCTTCTTCACCTTTTGGCATGTGCAATTGTATGAGCAAGTATTCATATGAATTTATGACCTACTTAAACCTTCGAGGACCTTACATTTTATTCAATCAAATTTTTTTCCAGTTTAAAACTATGGGACATATATGTGCCTTGGTCCTCAAAGGGTTTTTAAAGGGGCTGCAAACATAAATATGAAAAAAATAATTCAATTAGTGCTTTTTGTGTTCATTTAATTTTTATTTGAAGTCCATTTTTTTTTATTTACATTGGAATTAAGCCCTACTCCATGGAATGAAGCCCTACCTACATGACATCTGAGAGCTACATGGATCCCGCTTGTGAGGTTCCTGTCCGTCACTACTATTTAGTTTTAGGGTCCACTCACTAAGCCATATATTCTCTCATGCAAGAGAATAGGGCCAATTATGCTAATGACACTGGGCTCAAACTCTGTCAGAGCTTCAACTGAGTGTGATCCGATTCTCTCGCAGCACAGATATGGAGAAGATGGAGAACTTAATTTCTCCATCTTCTCCATAGTCTCTGTGAGTGTTCATCGGACTGCACTTGGATGACATCCGAGTGCAGTCTAATGTTTTACGTGCACCCATAGACTTGTATGGGTGCACATGGTCCGAATATCGAATGAGATTATTTTCTCATGCCAATAATCGCACTGTCCCATAGTATAACATAGGGCCGAGTCCTATCCGATAAAACATCACATAGCATTCGGCCGTGTTATACGACAGTGTGAGCGAGCCCTTAGAGTCAAGGAATATTTACATGCAGATGATGATATTACTCTCCAAGTGTATATTTTTTTAGGCGAGTTCATAGTAAATGCTTTGCATTTTTGACATGTGATCAACTAAAGAACAAGAAAGATTTAGGACCTCCCCTATACAGAAACGGAAAATAGTTTGGAGGACTTGCATGTCCTTTTTTATTTATTATGAGAAAATCATAAAAGATCCCGTTTTTTAACCATGCTGTGACTTTCTGCTGAGGGAGAGGGAGAGAGCTGCCCTATTCAGAGTCTGTAATAAGACCTGCTGACAAAAGTGTTGAAGATACAGTCTAATGTGAATTAACAATGAAAAAAAGTTAATTTCACAAATGGCTTGTATTTTTTTTAATACAAACTTTTTTGTCTTTACAGCTCCTTTAAAGGGAATCTGTCATCAGGTTTTTGCCACCTAATCTGAGAGCAGCATAATGTAGGGTTAGAGGCACTGATTCCAGTAATGTGTCACTTACTGGACTGCTTAGTGTTGTTTTGATAAAATCATTGATTTGTCAGAAGGTAATTATTACTAGATGACTAGTAAGTTCTGTAGGACCCCACCCCCATCACTGATCAGTAGATTTCTGTGTACACTGAGCATGGGCAGAAAGCTGCCAATCAGTGGTGTGGGCGGGGCTATACAGAGCGCAGCATTCAGAGAGCTGCTAGATCTGCAGCAGATAAAACGGTGATTTTCTCAAAATGACAACAAGCAGCTGAAAAAGTAACACATCGCTGGAATCAGGGTATCTGCCCAAATATTGTGCTGCTCTCAGATGAGGCAGCACAATTAATATTATGCCAAATTAATTTCCCGTGAACTATCACATGATCTATCACAGGGGATCATGTGACATGTCACGTGATAAATCAGGTGTGGGGGGGGGGCGCGCCTTCTAAACTGCCCGGGGCCCTTACTACTCTTAATCCACCCCTGCCCCCACTGATTCCATATTAATGACCTATCCAATGGGTAAGTGATCAATATCAAGGTAGTGGGCAACCCCTTAAAGAAAGCAGACCATATTAGGTACTTCTAGAATATCTTTGTCCCATGCTGTTGATAGACCCCACCGCGTGTAATCGGTACCCTACAATGACTTGTCATCCATAGTCATGTCTTGTAGCACTGGAGCCATTAAATGATGTTGCTTGGCGGCTCATGACGTCACTATAGATGATGTGTATTAATGCAAGTTGTTTAATTGCTACTAATAAGAAATCACTTTAAATCAATATGGAGGCTTATAGGGTCCTCTCAGCTTCCTTTTACATATGGAAGTAGTGGTAGAACAGTATCGTCGATTGTCCCTCCCCAGAAAAATTATCCTTTTTTTTTTTGCAGAGCTCCGATGTGCCAGTCAAAAGGAAATGGAGTGTCTGCAGATTGGTGTGGGAGTGCAGAGGGGCGTGTCCGTGCACTTGAAAGGAGCTGTCTAAGTGCAGTGATACGCCCCAGTGCACTTCCAGACGGATTTGCATATGTTTTCCACACTAGATTTGTCATGATGGACTCATCAGATCTCTTATAACACCATTACGATCATATGTCAAGGTGCTGACGTCCCTTTATGCCTTACGCTACGTGCCACCTAAATGGATTTTGCATTGAGATGAGATGAGGCTGTTGGGTATTTTCCCCGGACCTGTCACGTTTCTGTAGGCTGCAGTCATGTATCCCGCGTCTTGCTCTAATACTTTGTTTTTATTGCAGTTTACTTCCGCCACAATTTCCTCAAGACAAACCTCTCATCACAGTCTTTCCACCGATAAGACATCACCTGGTGGACAAGCAAGGCCCCAATGTCACCTGTCCTTTACTACATAATGTAAGGAGACTTGGGAGATTTTGAGCACTGGACTTAGGAATGTTGTAATTTAACCTTTCAATGACTGAGGTGTTTTTGTTTTTATAAAGTGGATCTGTGTGGTCTCCTGACACGTCTGTTTTAGTAATCTTATAAACCCTATAAAATCACAAATGTGCAGAATTTGTGTTTCAGACCACTGTGCAGTGCCTTTGAAGGCTATGTTCACACATCGCGTTTTTTTCAGCGTTTTTTTAATGCAAATTTTCAGCTGTGTTTTACAGTACAAGCAAAGTCTATGAGATTTCAGAAATCTCATGCTCACACCCTGGTTTTTGTATGATCAGTATTTTGTGATTTGCATTGTTTTTTGCTGAATAGAGCACGTCACTTCTTTCAGTGTATTTCACCCATTGAAAGTAATGTGTAGTGAAAAAACGCCTAGTGTGAACATAGCCTTACATCTAATTGACAATGGGGTGTTACCTTACTCCTTGTCCATGTCTAATCAGTTTGGACAGTAGGCATAATCACTACGACCAGGGGCCTGGCAGTGGCCAGTTGTCAATGTATCCACACATTTCCAGAAGATTGGCACAACGCAGAGGACCTGGGAAGAAGAGATGCCACGGTATTGTTACTTCATAGGGAATACACCTCTTTATTTTGGTAGATGAGGTCTTTGTCAAACACATCTTCAGCAGAGGAGAACGAAATGAAAGGATTAATGTATGTGTTAATGACCCAGTTCTGCGTGTGCTCTACGTAAAATGTGGCTGCAGATGGCTGTGCTGCATCGACACGTGAGGTTTGGGAGCCACCTTACATCTAATGGGTGGGGGTCTTACATTGAGGTCCCCACTTCAGACATTTCTGATATTTCCAGTGAATTTTCCAAGGAAGTTTCAGATAAAAATACCATAAGAAAATGTGGTCAACCTTGTTTTAGTTTTTTTTTTTAATATATAAGATTTTTAGTTATAGTCTTTGTTATGTTCACATAGAAGACCGGTGGGTTTTTTCTTTTTTAGGAACAAAGTATATACAGTGGGGAAAATAAGTATTGGATACACTGACGATTTTGCAAGTTTTCCCACCTACAAAGAATGGAGAGGGCTGTAATTTTTATCGTAGGTACACTTCACCTGTGAGAGACAGAATCTAAAAATAAAAAACAGAAAATAACATTTTATAATTTTTACATACTTATTTCATGCAGTTATGCAAATTAATTATTTGATACAATAGAAAAACAGATCTTAATATTTGGTACGGAAACCTTTGTTTGCAATTACAGAGGTCAGACGTTTCCTGTAGTTCTTGACCAAGTTTGCAGACACTGCAGCAGGAATTTTGGACCACTCCTCCATACAGATCTTCTCCAGATCTTTCAAGTTTCGGGACTGTTGCTGGGTGCAGTTGTCCTGTCCCCTTTGCAGAAAAGCACCCCCAAAGTATAAGGTTTCCCCAGCATGCTTCTCAGTTGGGACGGTGTTCTTGGGGTTGTACTCATCCTTCTTCTTTCTCCAAACACGTCAAGTGGAGTTGATACCAAAAAGTCCTATTTTGGTCTCATCTGACCACATGACCCTCTCCCATGCCTCCTCTGGATCACCCAGATGGTCAATGGCGAACTTCAAACGGGCCTGGACATGTGCTGGCGTGAGCAGGGGACCTTGCGTGCCCTGCAGGAGTTTAATCCATGACGGCATAGTGTGTTACTAATGGTAATGTTTGAGACTGTAGTCTCGGCTCTCTTCAGGTCATTGACCAGGTCCTCCTGTGTAGTTCTGGGCTGATTCCTGACCTTTCTCAGAATCATCCTTATCCCACGGGTCGAGATCTTGCATGGAGCCCCAGACCGAGGAAGATTGACAGTCATCTTGTGTTTCTTCCGTTTTCTAATAATTGTGCCAACAGTTGTTGCTTTCTCACCAAGCTGCTTGCATATTGTCCTGTAGCCAATCCCAGCCTGGAGCAGGTCTACAATTTTGTCCCTGGTGTCCTTAGATAGCTCTTTGGTCTTAACCATGGTGGATAGGTTGGAGTGTGATTGATTGAGTGTGTGGACAGGTGTCGTTTATACAGGTAACGAGTTCAAACAGGTACAATAAATACAGGTGAGGAGTGCAGAGTAGGAGGGCTTCTGAAAGAAAAACTAACAGGTCTGTGAGAGCGAGATTTCTTGCTGGTTGGTAGGTGATCAAATACTTATTTCATGCAATGAAATGCGATTTAATTATTTAAAAATCATACAATGTGATTTTTTTTTTGGATTTTATTTTTAGATTCTGTCTCTCACAGTTGAAGTGTACCTATGATAAAAATGACAGACCTCTCCATTCTTTGTAGGTGGGAAAGCTTGCAAAATCGGCAGTGTATCAAATACTTATTTTCCCTACTGCGGGCGTGTATGTATATATATATGTGTGTGTGTGTGTGTGTGTGTATGTACAGTACAGACCAAAAGTTTGGACACACCTCATTTAAAGATTTTTTATGTATTTTCATGACTATGAAAATTGTACATTCACACTGAAGGCATCAAAACTATGAATTAACACATGTGGAAATATATACTTAACAAAAAAGTGTGAAACAACTGAAAATATGTCTTATATTCTAGGTTCTTCAAAGTAGCCACCTTTTGCTTTGATGACTGCTTTGCACACTCTTGGCATTCTCTTGATGCGCTTCAAGTGGTAGTCACCGGAAATGGTCTTCCAACAATCTTGAAGGAGTTCCCGGAGATGCTTAGCACTTGTAGGCCCTTTTGCCTTCACTCGGCGGTCCAGCTCACCCCAAACCATCTCGATTGGGTTCAGGTCTGGTGACTGTGGAGGCCAGGTCATCTGGCGTAGCACCCCATCACTCGCCTTCTTGGTCAAATAGCCCTTACACAGCCTGGAGGTGTGTTTGGGGTCATTCTCCTTTTGAAAAATAAATGATGGTCCAACTAAACGCAAACCGGATGGAATAGCATGCTGCTGCCAGATGCTGTGGTAGCCATGCTGGTTCAGTATGCCTTCAATTTTGAATAAATCTCCAACAGTGTCACCAGCAAAGCACCCCCACACCATCACTCCTCCTCCTCCATGCTTCACTGTGTGAACCAGGCATGTAGAGTCCATCCGTTCACCTTTTAAGCATCGCACAAAGACACGGTGGTTGGAACCAAAGATCTCAAATTTGGACTCATCAGACCAAAGCACAGATTTCCACTGGTCTAATGTCCATTCCTTGTGTTCTTTAGCCCAAACAAGTCTCTTCTGCTTGTTGCCTGTCCTTAGCAGTGGTTTCCTAGCAGCTATTTTACCATGAAGGCCTGCTGCACAAAGTCTCCTCTTAACAGTTGTTGAAGAGATGTTTCTGCTGCTAGAACTCTGTGTGGCATTGACCTGGTCTCTAATCTGAGCTGCTGTTAACCTGCGATTTCTGAGGCTGGTGACTCGGATAAACTTATCCTCAGAAGCAGAGGTGACTCTTGGTCTTCCTTTCCTGGGGCAGTCCTCATGTGAGACAGTTTCTTTGTAGCGCTTGATGGTTTTTGCAACTGCACTTGGGGACGCTTTCAAAGTTTTCACAATTTTTCGGACTGACTGACCTTCATTTCTTAAAGTAATGATGGCCACTCGTTTTTCTTTACTTAGAATTTGTATGATGGCAAGAAAAAATCATCTAACAGTCTATTCAGTAGGACTATCAGCTGTGTATCCACCAGACTTCTGCACAACACAAGTGATGGTCCCAACCCCATTTATAAGGCAAGAAATCCCACTTATTAAACCTGACTGGGCACACCTGTGAAGTGAAAACCATTTCCGGTGACTACCTCTTGAAGCTCATCAAGAGAATGCCAAGAGTGTGCAAAGCAGCCATCAAAGCAAAAGGTGGCTACTTTGAAGAACCTAGAATATAAGACATATTTTCAGTTGTTTCACACGTTTTTGTTAAGTATATAATTCCACATGTGTTAATTCATAGTTTTGATGCCTTCAGTGTGAATGTACAATTTTCTTAGTCATGAAAATACAGATAAATCTTTAAATGAGAAGGTGTGTCCACCTTTTGGTCTGTACTGTATATATACACTGCTCAAAAAAATAAAGGGAACACTTAAACAACAGAATATAACTCCAAGTGCATCAAACTGTCCACTTAGGAAATGACACTGATTGACAATCAATTTCACATGCTGTTGTGCAAATGGAATAGACAATAGATGGAAATTATTGGCAATTATCAAGACACCCTCAAAGGATTGATTCTGCAGGTGGGGACCACAGACCACATCTCAGTACCAATGCTTTCTGGCAGATGTTTTGGTCACTTTTGAATGTTGGTTATGCTTTCACACTCGTGGTAGCATGAGACGGACACTACAACCCACAGAAGTTGCTCAGGTAGTGCAGCTCATCCAGGATGGCACATCAGTGCGAGCTGTGGCAAGAAGGTTGGCTGTGTCTGTCAGCGTAGTGTCCAGAGGCTGGAGGTGCTACCAGGAGACAGGCCAGTACACCAGGAGACAAGGAGGGGGCCGTAGGAGGGCAACAACCCAGCAGCAGTACCGCTACCTCCGCCTTTGTGCAAGGAGGAACAGGGGGAGCACTGACAGAGCCCTGCAAAATGACCTCCAGCAGGCCACAAATGTTCATGTGTCTGCACAAACGGTTAGAAACCGACTCCATGAGGGTGGTATGAAGGCCCGACGTCCACAGATGGGGGTTGTGATCACATCCCAACATTGTGCAGGACGCTTGGCATTTGCCACAGAACACCAGGATTAGCAAAGTCGCCACTGGCGCCCTGTGCTCTTCACAGATGAAAGCAGGTTCACACTGAGCACATGTGACAGACATGACAGAGTCTGGAGACGCCGCGGAGAGCGATCTGCTGCCTGCAACATCCTTCAGCATGACCGGTTTGGCAGTGGGTCAGTAATGGTGTGGAGTGGCATTTCTTTGGAGGGCCGCACAGCCCTCCATGTGCTCGCCAGACGTAGCCTGACTGCCATTAGGTACCGAGATGAGATCCTCAGACCCCTTGTGAGACCATATGCTGGTGCGGTTGGCCCTGGGTTCCTCCTAATGCAGGACAATGCCAGACCTCATGTGGCTGGAGTGTGTCAGCAGTTCCTGCAAGATTAAGGCATTGAAGCTATGGACTGTCCCACCCGTTCCCCAGACCTGAATCCGATTGAGCACATCTGGGACATCATGTCTCGCTCCATCCACCAACGTCACGTTGCACCATAGACTGTCCAGAAGTTGGCGGATGATTTACTCCAGGTCTGGGAGGAGATCCCACAGGAGACCACCTCATCAGGAGCATGCCCAGGCGTTGTAGGGAGGTCATACAGGCACGTGGAGGCCGCACACAATACTGAACCTCATTTTGACTTGTTTTAAGGACATTACATCAAAGTTGGATCAGCCTGTAGTGTGTTTTTCCACTTTAATTTTGGGGGTGGCTCCAAATCCAGGCCTCCATTAGTTAATAAATTTGATTTCCATTGATGATTTTTATGTGATTTTGTTGTCAGCACATTCAGCTTTGTACAGAACAAAGTATTCAATGAGAATATTTCATTCATTCAGATCTAGGATGTGTTATTTGAGTGTTCCCTTTATTTTTTTGAGCAGTGTATGTATATGTGTGTGTATATATATAATTTTTTTTAATTTTTTTCAATACATATTTCACTTTGGAGCTGACATAAGTCATGGACATGGGCTCTGTATCATGATATGTCTCCAATTTAGCAAATCTAGATCATGAAAGTAACTCTGTGACCTGCCATGTTGTCACCCTGAGTAATATGCTATAGGTATCATTACTGAGTCATATAGTGATGAAGTGATTGACAGTTGCTCCTGCTTTCTATCGAGCGTCTCTCCTGCTCTTTCTCTCGAGCGTCTCTCCTGCTCTCTCTCTCTCGAGCGTCTCTCCTGCTCTCTCTCTCGAGCGTCTCTCCTGCTCTCTCTCTCGAGCGTCTCTCCTGCTCTCTCTCTCGAGCGTCTCTCCTGCTCTCTCTCTCGAGCGTCTCTCCTGCTCTCTCTCTCTCGAGCGTCTCTCCTGCTCTCTCTCTGGAGCGTCTCTCCTGCTCTCTCTCTCGAGCGTCTCTCCTGCTCTCTCTCGAGCGTCTCTCCTGCTCTCTCTCTCGAGCTTCTCTCCTGCTCTCTCTCTCGAGCTTCTCTCCTGCTCTTTCTCTCGAGCGTCTCTCTCTCTCTTGCATCTCTCCTGCTCTCTCTCTCGAGCGTCTCTCCTGCTCTCTCTCTCGAGCGTCTCTCCTGCTCTCTCTCGAGCGTCTCTCCTGCTCTCTCTCGAGCGTCTCTCCTGCTCTCTCTCTCGAGCTTCTCTCCTGCTCTCTCTCGAGCGTCTCTCCTGCTCTCTCTCTCGAGCTTCTCTCCTGCTCTCTCTCTCGAGCTTCTCTCCTGCTCAATCTCTCGAGCGTCTCTCTCTCTCTCGAGCGTCTCTCCTGCTCTCTCTCTCTTGAGCGTCTCTCCTGCTCTCTCTCTCTTGAGCGTCTCTCTCTCTCTAGCATCTCTCCTGCTCTCTCTCTCTCGAGCATCTCTCCTGCTCTCTCTCTCTCGAGCGTCTCTCCTGCTCTCTCTCTCGAGCGTCTCTCCTGCTCTCTCTCTCTCTCGAGCGTCTCTCCTGCTCTCTCTCTCGAGCGTCTCTCCTGCTCTCTCTCTCGAGCGTCTCTCCTGCTCTCTCTCTCGAGCGTCTCTCCTGCTCTCTCTCTCGAGCGTCTCTCCTGCTCTCTCTCTCGAACGTTTCTCCTGCTCTCTCTCTCGAGCGTCTCTCCTGCTCTCTCTCTCTCGAGCGTCTCTCCTGCTCTCTCTCTCTCGAGCGTCTCTCCTGCTCTCTCTCTCGAGCGTCTCTCCTGCTCTCTCTCTCTCAAGCGTCTCTCCTGCTCTCTCTCTCTCGAGCGTCTCTCCTGCTCTCTCTCTCGAGAGCGTCTCTCCTGCTCTCTCTCTCGAGCGTCTCTCCTGCTCTCTCTCGAGCGTCTCTCCTGCTCTCTCTCTCGAGCGTCTCTCCTGCTCTCTCTCTCTCGAGCGTCTTTCTAGCGTCTCTCCTGCTCTCTCTCTCGAGCGTCTCTCCTGCTCTCTCTCTCTCGAGCGTCTCTCCTGCTCTCTCTCTCTCGAGCGTCTCTCCTGCTCTCTCTCTCTCGAGCGTCTCTCCTGCTCTCTCTCTCTAGCGTCTCTCCTGCTCTCTCTCGAGCGTCTCTCCTGCTCTCTCTCTCGAGCGTCTCTCCTGCTCTCTCTCTCGAGCGTCTCTCCTGATCTTGAGCGTCTCTCCTGCTCTCTCTCTCTCTCTCGAGCGTCTCTCCTGCTCTCTCTCTCTCGAGCGTCTTTCTAGCGTCTCTCCTGCTCTCTCTCTCGAGCGTCTCTCCTGCTCTCTCTCTCTCGAGCGTCTCTCCTGCTCTCTCTCTCGAGCCTCCTGCTCTCTCTCTTGAGCGTCTCTCCTGCTCTCTCTCTCTCTCGAGCGTCTCTCCTGATCTCGAGCATCTCTCCTGCTCTCTCTCTCGAGCGTCTTTCTAGCGTCTCTCCTGATCTCGAGCATCTCTCCTGCTCTCTCTCTCGAGCGTCTTTCTAGCGTCTCTCCTGCTCTCTCTCTCTCGAGCGTCTTTCTAACGTCTCTCCTGCTCTCTCCAGCCCTTGTCTGCTTGATCGCTGATACTGCCATACTTTGTGGTCTGTATACACTGTGTTCCAAATTATTATGCAAATATTATTTTCTCAGATTTTCCCAAATTACCTATATGAATTGCAGTCATTGTAATTTTCCAGTCAAATAACTATTAGAGTACAATTGAAAGGTTTTTGTACAAACTGCCTATGATAACAGTATATTTAAAAAAATAAAACACTCAAACTGCACTCAAAATGCATGTTCCAAATTATTATGCACAGCAGAGTTTTCAACCTTTTAATTTTAATAAAGAACAAAAAAATGGTCTTTTTTGAAATTATAAGCATTAGCAGGTTATTACAAACTGAAATCAAACAGTTTTCAACTCAAAACTTTATTCTAGGTGATGTTACATTTGCACATAGGACCGCTTGTTCGAAAGGAGCTTCTGAACTCTCTCGTCCATTGAATTTGTCAGGTTTTGGATGGTTTCTGCTTCAATTGTTTTGCATGAGGACAGAATACCCTCCCAGAGCTGTTGCTTAGATGTGAACTGCCTCCCGCCATCATAGACACTCCTTTTGATGATGCTCCAGAGGTTCTCAATGGGGTTGAGGTCAGGGGAGCATGGGGGCCACACCATAAGTTTGTCCCCTTTTATGCCCATAGCAGCCAGAGATGCAGATGTGTTATGTGCAGCATGAGACGGGGCATTATCATGCGTGAAAATGATCTTGCTGCGGAATGCACGGTTCTTCTTCTTGAACCATGGAAGCAAGTGCTGTTTGAGAAACTCAACATACATTATGGAGTTCATCTTTACCCCTTCAGGGATCCTAAAAGGGCCGACAATCTCTCTCCCCATGATTCCAGCCCAAAACATTACTCCACCTCCTCCTTGTTGGCGCTGTAGCCGTGTTTGCATGGGGTGTCCATCAACCAGCCATCCTCCACTCCATCCATCTGGACCATCAAGATCATTTCATGCATGATAATGCACCGTCTCATGATGCACATAACACATCTGCATCTCTGGCTGCTATGGGCATAAAAGGGGACAAACTTATGGTGTGGCCCCCATGCTCCCCTGACCTCAACCCCATTCAGAACCTCTGGAACATCATCAAAAGGAGTGTCTATGATGGCGGGAGGCAGTTCACATCTAAGCAACAGCTCTGGGAGGGTATTCTGTCCTCATGCACAACAATTAAAGCAAAAACCATCCAAAACCTGACAAATTCAATGGACAAGAGAGTTCAGAAGCTCCTTTCGAACAAGGGGTCCTATGTGCAAATGTAACATCACCTAGAATAAAGTTTTGAGTTGAAAACTGTTTGATTTCAGTTTGTAATAACCTGCTAATGCTTAGAATTTCAAAAATGACCATTTTTTTGTTCTTTATTAAAATGAAAAGGTTGAAAACTCTGCTGTGCATAATAATTTGGAACATGCATTTTGAGTGCAGTTTGAGTTTTTTATTTTTTAAAAAATATACTGTTATCATAGGCAGTTTGTACAAAAACCGTTCAATTGTACTCTAATAGTTATTGACTGGAAAATTACAATGACTGCAATTCATATAGGTAATTTGGGAAAATCTGAGAAAATATTATTTGCATAATAATTTGGAACACAGTGTATATGTACAATTTTAATATGATCAATAAAAATATGTAAATATATTATATATATACACACACTGCTCAAAAAATAAAGGGAACACTTAAACATCACAACTCCAAGTCAATAACACTTCTGTGAAATCTACCTGTCCAGTTATGAAGCAACACGGATTGTGAATTAATTTCTCCTGCTGTTGTGCAAATGGAGCAGACAACTGGTAGAAATGATAGGCAATTAGCCAGATACCCCCTATAAAGGAGTGGTTCTGCAGGTGGTGACCACAGACCATTTCTCTGTTCTCATTCTTTTTGGCTGATGTTTTGGTCACTTTTTCATTTTGCCATTGCTCTCACCCCTAGAGGTACATTAGCATTAGGCAGTGTCTACAGTACAACCCACAGAAGTTGCTCAGGTAGTGCCGTTCATCCAGGACGGCACATCAGTGCGAGCTGTGGCAAGAAGTGTAGCTGTGTCTGTCAGCACAGTGTCCAGAGCATGGAGCAGATACCAGGAGATGTGCAGGGAGCCATAGGAGGGCAACAACCCAGCAACAGGACCGTTACCTCCTCCTTTGTGCAAGGAGGAACAGGAGGAGCACTGCCAGAGCCCTGCAAAATGACCTCCAGCTGGCCACAAATGTGCATGTGTCTGCACAAACGGTTAGAAACCGACTCCATGAGGGTGGTATGAGGGCCCGATGTCCACAGATGGGGGTTGTGCTCACAGCCCAACACCGAGCAGGACGTTTGACATTTGCCACAGAACACCAGGATTGGCAAAGTCGCCACTGGTGCCCTCTGCTCTTCACAGATGAAAGCTCAGTATTGTGTGTGGCCTCCACGTGCCTGTATGACCTCCCTACAACGCCTGGGCATGCTCCTGATGAGGTTGCGGATGGTCTCCTGTGGGATCTCCTCCCAGACCTAGACTAAAGCATCAGCCAACTCCTGAACAGTCAGTGGTGCAACGCGACGTTGGTGGATGTGACTCGCCCCCTGGGCCGTGGGGTACTCGGATCCGGGCAGTAGGGGAACGATGGGAGTAGTAGTGGCAACCCGGTTTCGTGGCTCAGGGTGGTCAGGCCAGTGGTAGTCCGTTATGTGCTGATGTTTATGTCCGACTACGCCACCCGTGGATTTGCGGTTATTAGGAACCGCCGCTGCATGCCGACCGCTGGGGCTGATGAGGTGTGCAGCTAGGGTAGTGTGACTCCCCACGGGAAGAGTGCGGCCCCAGGGCAGTATAGTGGATGGTGGGAGTGATGGTGGTGAGAGTCCCAGTGCTGATAGTGCTGGAGAAGCAAGGAGCACACAGACAACAGGTTGCAGTCCAGGGTCTTTACTAGAACAGGTAAATTGACCCATAAACAGTCCCGGCTAGGAGGGGGACCTGGATGTCTGAGAGCAACGGGGAAATTGGCCCTGGTCAGGGTGAGGGTGTAGGCCTACCGTGCTTTCTGCGCTCCTTCTGGCTATCTCCTCCTGATAGGGTAACAGCCCACGTTTCCAAGCTTTCCGTGTATTCTCGCCTGTATGGCCTGCGACGTGGGTTCCTTTCTGCTCCCAGCCTTGTACGGCTTTACTGGTACCTTCTGTTGTGGCAGGGCCTCCAGGCTTCTTAGGCCAAGGAATATACAGTCCCCTGCGGACTGGTTCTCTGCTGGGGGATGTGGAATCCTCTCAGCCTCAGACACCAAAGTCTGGTAAATTAAGTCCTCTTTCTGCCAAGACAGGCTCTCTTCGCCTCTTGTCTCTGGCTTGTGGCTCTCCTCCTGCCACACTTCCTCTTAGGTGCAGTGCAACTGTCTGTCCCTGTTCTGCTCTGGGACAAGTCGCAATGCTGAGACAGGCCATCCAGTTCTCTCTAACCCTGCCCCCAGCACCAGCTTTTATAGGGGCAGCCTGCTCCCCCTACTGGCCTGAGACAGGAGGCATTGCATGCTAATGTTCCCCTGACTAGAGAACCTCCCCCTTGCTCTCAGACACAGCTTTAATACATTTTGTGGCATCCAGGCCAGGGTGACACATTCCCCCCTAGTGAAATTTAGTACTCCGGGACTAAACAATAAACAAAGACAATAAAACATTAATAGACATTAATAGACAGACGACGCACAAATTGAGTTCTTAAGGTCACAGTGTGGCCTGTGACCGGGTGTCCATATCACCAATACAACGGGGAGCCTTAACCAGGTGGGGGTCTGTCCTACCCCAAGTCCTTCACAGTCTTAGTTCATTCCTTGGTTAGGCTCCGAACGCAGTCCATACCAGGTCCCGGTTATAAAAAGTCCATAACCTGTGAGTCCTTACAGTAACTGCAAGAAACTGAAACACGGAATTACCAAACATGCATGTAACTTTGCAAACAATTCAACATTTGGCAACAAGGTTATTTACAATTTTAGTGCGCTCTATATTCTCCAGCGAGCGGGTATCAGCCCCTTTGTGCTCCTGGTTGACCTACGTAGCCCACTGTCTGGTGGTGGACCAACCTGGCTTTCCCCACTAGCGTTAGGGGTACAGCTACCAGCTGGGTGTACAGGTAGGGAAGGCAGCTGTCTGTGGGTCCTTTGGCTTACCGCAGGCATGGCAGGCTCACTGTCAGCAGAGGGTTGACTCTCCTGGGCTGCTGGTACAGGCTCTTCTGCCTCTGGAACCGCTTGCTCCTCTTCACCTTCCGGCTCTGGTGTTGGTTGTTGCTGTGCCGGTTGCAGGAAATGCAGGACGGGTACCACTATGGCATCATTTATGCGAGTCCAGGACTGAGGGAACTCTCCGAGAACGGTGCTGATCATTTCTTCCTTGTCCTCTGCGGGTTCAAGGTCACTCTGATCCTCTTCTGCACTACGGAGTTGCTCGGGGCATCTTTTGAGATGGTCTCTGGAGACGGTACTAGTGGTTTCTCCTCCGTCCTTGGTGATCACGCACACCTTCGGGTTGTCGTGATCAGACTGCAGTACGGTGTAGGGTTCCCTTTCCCACTGGTCGTCCAACTTGTGAAGCCTTCTTTTTCGCTTTAGGACTTGCTCACCAGGTTCTAGGGGACCAGCAGGGGCGTGTTGGTTGAAGAGTTTTTCTTGCCTCTCTCTCACCTGGGCCAGGCTCTTCTCCACAGTCTACTGCACCTTCTTGTACTGCAGTTGCCTTTCCGTATCTCAGTCCGCATCCGGGGAGGTGTCCTCAGGCGTTAGGACTCCCATCTCCAGGTCTATAGGCAGCTTACCCGGTCTGGGTCGCATCAGGTAAGCCGGGGTGCAGTTGGTAGCATTCACCGGGATATGATTGTATAAGTCTATCAGCTCCGGCAGTTTTTCTGGCCACAGGCTGCGCTCCTCCAGGGGCAACGTCTTCAGGAGATCAATGACTATATTGTTCATCTTCTCACACATCCCGTTGGTTTGTGGGTGGTAAGGCGTTGTCCGAATCTTCTTACAGCCATAGAGGTTGCCGAACTCCTGGAAGATTTCAGCCTCGAACGCTGGACCCTGGTCTGTCAGGACCTGTTCCGGATACCCGTGTGGACGGCAGAAATATTGCTGGAAGGCTCTGGCCGCTGTTTGGGCTGTCAAGTCTTTTACTGGGACCACCACTAGAAAACGGGAATAGTGGTCCACGATTGTCAGGGCATAGATGTATCCTGACCGGCTGGGAGCCAATTTGACATGGTCCAGAGCTACCAGCTCAAGAGGCTGCGTGGTGACGATGGGCCTCAAGGGTGTCTTCTGGCTGGTGCGGTCCTTCCTCCTTAGGTGACAAGGGCCACAGTCTCTGCACCATTTTTCTACAGCTCCTCTCATGCCGACCCAAAAGAACCTTCCTCTTAGTAGGAACTCCAGTTTCTTCCAACCGAACCGATGTGTCCCGCTCTGTCATGGTAAGCCCCCAGGACCATAGCTGCATCCCGCCTTGGGACCACGACTTGCCAGGTCAGCTCGTGCGTACGGTGGTTGACAATCCTTCTGCACAACTTGCCTTCGTAGAGGAACAGCTTGCTCTTCTCTTTCCATAGCTGCTTGGCTTCCTCTGGAGCATCCGGATCTATGCGGGCATCTTCCTGGGTCAGCAGATCTTTCACCAGGCGGATGGCAGGGTCACTATCTTGGGTCTCGGCCCAGCTGTGTTGAGGTAGGGGATTTATCATCACGGTTGTTAGATCCTCCTCCTTCACGCGGTGGGAGTATTGAGCAGCTCCATACCGGTGAAACGCGGGGAGTTCTACCTCCTCCAGCTCTTCTGGGTCTTCGTCACCTTCAGATAAGTGAGGCATCCTCGATAGGGCGTCAGCGTTGGCATTGGTTTTGCCGGCCCGGTACTTGATCAGTCATAGTTGGAGAGACGGGCCATCCACCGCTGTTCTAGGGCACCCAGTCTTGCATTGTCCAGGTGTGTCAACGGGTTGTTGTCCGTGTACACGGTGAACTTTGCGGAGGCCAGGTAATGCTTGAAGCGTTCCGTCACGGCCTACACCACCGCCAAGAATTCTAGCTTGAAGGAGCTGTAATTCTCCGGGCTCCTCTTGGTGGGTCTCAGCTTCCGGCTGGCGTACGCGATCACCCTTTCTCTGCCCTGTTGGTTTTGGAACAGTACGGCTCCCAGTCCCACATTACTGGCATCTGTGTGGAGAATGAAAGGCTGGCCATAATCAGGGTAGGCCAGGATCTCGTCCCCTGTGAGGGCCATCTTTAGCTGGCGGAAGGACTCCTCTTCCGGTTTATCCCACTTGAAGGGCGGCTTTTGGCTCCTGGACTTAGACTGTCCGATCAGGAGGTCCTGCATAGGAGCTGCCATCTTAGTGAACCCGGGGATGAACCTTCGGTAGTAGCCTACCAACCCGAGAAACTGTCTCACCTCTTTGATGTTCGAGGGGCTTGGCCAGCTCTTGATTGCCGTGACCTTGTCAGGGTCGGGGGCCACTCCTTCCGCGCTTACCACGTGCCCTAGGTACTGGTCCTTTGGTTTCAGCAGGTGACACTTCGATGGTTTCACCTTCAGGCCATAGCCTGCCAGGGCTTCGAACACCTCGGCCAGGTGCTTTAGGTGGTCCTCGTAGGTCTTCGAATAGACGATCACGTCGTCCAGGTAAAGGAGGACCGTCTCGAAGTTTCGGTGCCCTAGACATCATTCCATCAGCCTCTGGAAGGTCCCTGGTGCGTTGCAGAGCCCGAAGGGCATACAGTTGAACTCACTCAGTCCCATCGGGGTGGTGAAGGCAGTCTTCTCCTTGTCAGCCTCTGCCACAGGAACATGCCAGTACCCGCTAGTAAGGTCCAAAGTAGAAAAGAAGTTAGCAGATTTTAGTGCGGCTAAAAACTCCTCTATTCTAGGCAGCGGATATGCGTCTTTGTGGGTGATACGGTTGATTTGTCTATAGTCCACGCACATTCTCATGGTGCCGTCTTTCTTTTTGACCAGAACCAAGGGGGCTGCCCAGGGGCTACAGCTGTCTCTAATAACCCCAGCTTCTTTCATCTCTCTTAGCATGCCCTTTGCGTTCTGATAATGTGCAGGGGGTACAGGTCTGTGCCTCTCTTTTATTGGTGGGTGGCTCCCTGTGGGGATGTGGTGTTCTATCCCTTTTACTCTGCCGAAGTCTAGCGGGTGCTTACTAAAGACTCTCTCGTACTCCTGTACCACCCGGTAGACTCCTTGTTTTTGGTGCAGGGGAGTGGAGTCAGCACCCACATGGAGTTTCTGGCACCAGTCCTCCTTTTGTTTCTGGGAGCCATTACCCTCCGCCTGAGGAGATGGAGGCAAGGGTTCCACGGCCCTGATAGCTTTGTGTTCGACAACAAACAGTTTGGCGAGTGTAGCGTACCTGGGTAAGTGTACTTCCCTCTCCCCAATGTTGAGGATGCGGACGGGCACCCTCCCATGACGGACATCAACCACCCCCCGGGCTGTCAAAATGGTGGGCCTGCTGTCTGAGTACACGGGTTCTACCATGGCTTGGTAGTCTCTACCTCTCAACCCGATTGCAGTCCGACACCAGATCATCATTTCACTTTTGGGAGGCATGGAAATGGGGAATGGGTCACTCAGTCTTACGCTACCGATCTCACCACCAGACAGTTCTACCTGCTGCCGTCTCATCAGGGCTTTTATCTCCTTGTTGAGGACTCTCTGTTGGCTGGAACTAGCATTCACCGCCACCTGTTGTAGAATTACAATTACCTCTGAAAGACAATTTTCAATTACGTTAGTACCCACAGTTATTTTAGGGTGACTTTCACGACGGTCAATGTCCACAATAATCACCCCCTGTGCCGGCAGTTCAACTTTACCAATTTTAATGGTCATCTCCTTGAACCCCATCTGCGGCACGGGTAAGCCATTACTGGCGATGATGCTCAAGTTATTGTCTGGATACCGTGTGATATCAGCATCAGTCCAATACTGCTTAAAAAGTACATAAGGGATAGTGGTTACTTGTGACCTATTATCCAGCAAGGCGCTCATGGGGATACCGTCCAGCACCACGGGTAAAACCGGGCGCCCCCCAACGTACTTATTACGCCAATTGTAAGGGCCTGGTGATCTTATGCCTGGGGGTTGGCCCTTTGCCCCAGGTTGGACCCTTTTAAATTACAGTACCTGGAAATGTGTCCGGGCTGGTTGCATCGACGGCAAATGGGCTGTCCATCCTCTGCGTAGCGGTCTGTGGGCCTCCCTCGGAACGACGGGATCCTCCTCTGTCGACGCCACGGGACATCCTCCGGACTTGAAGCCAGCTCGATGGGTCTTGACGGGTCCACTTGCAACGCCTGGACGGTCCTGGTCAACGCCGCGACGCTCCTGGTCAGCTCCTGGACTTGGTGGTGCAGGTCTTTCGACGGGGCTTGGTTCAGGGCCTGTGCATCAGCCCCCACGGGATCCATAGAGGAGGGCGCCGCCTCCTGGTGGTTGGTGAGAGCAGGGCGCCGGGGGTTTATAGCGCCACTGGTTGCAGATTCACGGAGCACCCTTATGGCCCTGTCCTTAAATTGGGCAAAGGTTAGGTCGGGGTTCTGAAAGAACATGAGACGCAGTTGGGCCCTGTGGGCGCTAGACAGCAGACCTTCTATGAATTGTTCTGTTAGCAGCTTATCCGTTTCCTGCACACTGCCAGGGTCAGTTTGTTGAATAGCCCTCAAGGCTTCCTGCAGATTTAGGGCATAGTCTCTGATGCTGTCCTGTGCCCGCTGCTTACATCCATAGAACCTCATTTTAATCTCAGCGGAGGTACGTGTGTCAAAGGTACCCCGCAGCCGGGCCAGAATACCCTTCACAGTCCTTTTATCCTCAGTGGGCCATGATTTTACCTCCCTTTGGGCTGCGCCAGTTAACTGCCCTGTCAATATGCTGACCTTCTGTTCCTCTGTCAGGGGG
This sequence comes from Phyllobates terribilis, assembly GCF_046119375.1. Classification (NCBI taxonomy): domain Eukaryota; kingdom Metazoa; phylum Chordata; class Amphibia; order Anura; family Dendrobatidae; genus Phyllobates; species Phyllobates terribilis. Next base: position 20,429 of record NW_027365685.1, on the reverse strand, counting down.
TAAACGTGGAACAAACTGTATAGCCTTTCCTTGAAGTCAGTTAGGGCATGGGGCTCCCCTGAGTATTTGGGCAGCCAGGCCGCTCCAGGGATGTAGGGCAGGGAAAAGGGCATCACCGCTGCTGCAGCTGCGTTGGTGGTAGTGGGCGCCTCTGTGTCCGACATCTTCCTCCCCCCTAGTTAAGCGTGGCCTACCTTCCGACGATCCTCTTCTGTAGGCCGCGGCTCCGCTGCTGCTGCTCTGGACGAGGACCTTGCGTCGCGTCCTGATGACGTCAGCGTCGCTCTCTCTCCCTTCCAGGACCTTGCGCAGCGTCGGTGCGTGGGGCGGAGCTTCGGATCTCGCGCGGTTTTGAAGTCCACGCCCCTCTTCTTCCCGCGCGGCGTCCTGAAGATGGCGTCCGATGGCGAGAAACAGGTGCGGATGGCGGGAAGACGGCAGAAGACGGCGGGAAACAGTCCAAGATGGCGTCTGATGGCGGGAATCGGCTCCGGATGGCGGGAAACGACTCCGGACGGCGGGAAACTTCGCCACAGGTAAGTTACAAAAGTCTTTTTCAGGCACGCAGTACCCGGTGGTTGCGGGCATGAAATCCTGCCGACTACGCCAAAGCTGACTCGCCCCTTGGGCCGTGGGGCACTCGGATCCGGGCAGTCTGGGAACGATGGGAGTAGTAGTGGCAACCCGGTTCCGTGGCTCAGGGTGGTCAGGCCAGTGGTAGTCCGTTATGTGCTATTGATTATGTCCGACTACGCCACCCGTGGATTGCGGTTATTAGGAACCGCCGCTGCATGCCGACCGCTGGGGCTGATGAGGTGTGCAGCTAGGGTAGTGTGACTCCCCACGGGAAGAGTGCGGCCCCAGGGCAGTATAGTGGATGGTGGGAGTGATGGTGGTGAGAGTCCCAGTGCTGATAGTGCTGGAGAAGCAAGGAGCACACAGACAACAGGTTGCAGTCCAGGGTGTTTACTAGAACAGGTAAATTGACCCATAAACAGTCCCGGCTAGGAGGGGGACCTGGATGTCTGAGAGCAACGGGGAAATTGGCCCTGGTCAGGGTAAGGGTGTAGGCCTACCGTGCTTTCTGCGCTCCTTCTGGCTATCTCCTCCTGATAGGGTAACAGCCCACGTTTCCAAGCTTTCTGTGTATTCTCGCCTGTATGGCCTGCGACGTGGGTTCCTTTCTGCTCCCAGCCTTGTACGGCTTTACTGGTCCCTTCTGTTGTGGCAGGGCCTCCAGGCTTCTTAGGCCAAGGAATATACAGTCCCCTGCGGACTGGTTCTCTGCTGGGGGATGTGGAATCCTCTCAGCCTCAGACACCAAAGTCTGGTAAATTAAGTCCTCTTTCTGCCAAGACAGGCTCTCTTCGCCTCTTGTCTCTGGCTTGTGGCTCTCCTCCTGCCACACTTCCTCTTAGGTGCAGTGCAACTGTCTGTCCCTGTTCTGCTCTGGGACAAGTCTCAATGCTGAGACAGGCCATCCAGTTCTCTCTAACCCTGCCCCCAGCACCAGTTTTTATAGGGGCAGCCTGCTCCCCCTACTGGCCTGAGACAGGAGGCATTGCATGCTAATGTTCCCCTGACTAGAGAACCTCCCCCTTGCTCTCAGACACAGCTTTAATACATTTTGTGGCATCCAGGCCAGGGTGACACAGATGGAGCGAGACATGATGTCCCAGATGTGCTCAATCGGATTCAGGTCTGGGGAACAGGCGGGCCAGTCCATAGCTTCAATGCCTTCACCTTGCAGAAACTGCTGACACACTCCAGCCACATGAGGTCTGGCAATGTCCTGCATACTGCATAAGGGGCATAATGGGGGCATTACACTGTGTGGGGGCATAATACATACTACATAAGGGGCATAATGGGGGCATTAAACTTTTTGGGGCATCATACATACTGCATAAGGGGCATAATGGGGGCAATACACTGTGTGGGGGCATCATACATACTGCATAAGGGGCATAATGGGGGCATTACATTGTGTGGTAGCATCATACATCTTGTATAAGGGGCATAATGGGGGCATTACACTGTGTGGGAGCATCATACATACTGCATGAGGGGCATAATGGTGGCATACACTGTGTGGTGCATCATACATACTGTATAAGGGGCATAATGGGGGCATTACACTGTGTGGGGCATCATATATACTGTATAAGGGGCATAATGGGGCATTACACTGTGTGGGGGCATCATACATACTGCATAAGGGGCATAATGGGGGCATTACACTGTGTGGGGGCATCATACATACTGCATAAGGAGCATAATGGGGGCATTACACTGTGTGGGGGCATCATGTATACTGCATAAGGGGCATAATGGGGGCATTACACTGTGTGGGGGCATCATACATCCTGCATAAGGGGCATAATGTGGGCATTACACTGTGTGGGGGGCATCATACATCCTGCATAAGGGGCATAACACTGTGTGGGGGCATCATACATCCTGCATAAGGGGCATAATGGGGGCATTACACTGTGTGGGGGGCATCATACATACTGCATAAGGGGCATAATGGGGGCATTACACTGTGTGGGGCCATCATACATCCTGCATAAGGGGCATAATGGGGGCATTACACTGTGTGGGGGCATCATGCATCCTGCATAAGGGGCATAATGGGGGCATTACACTGTGTGGGGGCATCATACATACTGCATAAGGGGTATAATGGGGGCATTACACTGTGGGGGGCATCATGCATCCTACATAAGGGGCATAATGGGGGCATTACACTGTGTGGGGGCATCATACATACTGCATAAGGGGTATAATGGGGGCATTACACTGTGGGGGGCATCATGCATCCTACATAAGGGGCATAATGGGGGCATTACACTGTGTGGGGGCATCATACATTCTGTATAAGGGGCATAATGGGGGCATTACACTGTGGGGCCAGTAAAGGGGCCCTTTACTATGAGAACAATACGTTTCCTCCCTTCCTGTCTCCATAGTTGGGTCGTATGTATCTATTACAGGAAACAGAACAAAAACCTTATGATTCTTATAAAGGGGCAACACAAGACCCCAAAAGAGTCTCTGTGCTCAAGGGGTTAATGCCCCCTGCGCCCAGTAATGGGGGATCCCCACATACCTCCACCTGCAGAGCCGCCACCACATATATGGCTGCTCTGTGCGCACAGGAGCTGTGATGAGGTCACAGGAGGGGAAGAGTCAGGGGTCACATGATCAGGGGCCTCAGTGGATGTGTGGCACCCCAGGGGTCTGGTTGCCACAGTGATAGAGATATTATGTCTGAGAGCAGGTGGGAGGTCCTTTGGTCAGGGATCCTGTGCATGCCACACCTCCTGCCCAGTCTTGGGAGGGGAAGGACTTCCCCTATATAAACCTGGGGCTGAGGCAGGGTAGGGAGTTCTGAGAGGAGAAGACAGGGAGCAGAGCTGCTCTATGGGCTCTGCTCCACAGGCAGGCCCTGTCCAGGGGCCTGAGCCTGGAGTCAAGGAGAGTAGAGACAAGAAACAGTCATATGAAGAAACAGCAGAAGCTCAGTGGGGGCAATACTAATACGAGTCAGGGGCTGGCAGCTGCAGAGCTCGCCCTGACTGAGAAGCTTTCTTACCGGACCCGGCGTCCGAGGCTGTGGGGACTAACTCTTACCCAGCAGCAGAAGCCGACCGGCAGGGAATTTCAGGTCCTCAGGCCCAGAAACCCGAAGGCACGGTCACACGCGTGGGACCAGCACCGCCATCGTGGAGCGGAAGCCATTAGAAGGCCCCGAGTCACCGGCCATACGGGTGAGCACCACACGGTACACTCAGGGACGTGGGCTACTTATATCCGCTTCTAGCAAGGTAGCCAGAAGAGTACAGTCAGTTTGGGAGGCCTACAACTCCGCCTGGCCAGGGGAGATCCCATCTGCTCAAGGACTGACCAGGCCCCGTTCGCTAGCAAGTACTCCGGGAGGGTCTATCGTTGTTACCAGTAAAGACCCTGAATTACACCGCACCGTCTCTGAGTGGTTCCTGCTACCCCCATTTTCCACGTCGGCTGCCCTGAGGCCATACCCCTCCCGTTGGGGGTTATACTATCACGCTGCACAATTCTACACCGGCCTCAGCGGTCTGCCCTGCAGCGGCAGCTCCATAGCTGCAAATCAACGGGTGGCGTAGTCGACACTCAAATAACATCTATCAAGACTGCCACACACTGAGTTGACTCCCTGGGCACGGACCGGGTCCCCGCCACTCGGAGACTACAACCCTCATCTGATCCGGTTCCGGGTAAGCCCCGTGCGCGAGACGCTGCGCGACACAGCAGGCCCAGGGGCGCGTCAGATGCAGGACTCTGCTGTGCTGGTTGTCATGGTGCTGGATGAGCTGAAGTTTATGTGTGGGGTCAGGAGTAGTGTTGAGCGATACCTTCCGATATCGGGAAATATCGTATCAGATTGGATAGGACCGATACCCAAAAGTATCGGATATCGCCGATTCCGATACCGGAAACCAATGCAAGTCAATGGGACACTAATATCGGAAAGCCATCCCAGCGTGAGAGAATTCTCCTGATTGTTTAAAAGCCGGCGGGCGGTAAAAAGCCGCCGGCTTTTAAACAATCACACAGCCCCATACTGCTTCCCCGCAGCCTCCCACCCCGATCCTGTGCTCCCCCCGCCACCTCCCATCCCGATCGTAAGTTAGGACCGGGCGGGGAGCGCAGCACCAAGGAGCAGGGAGCGAAGGACCCGGGCGGGGAAGCCGGCAGTGAAAAGACTACACCGCCGGCTTTCCCGTTCTGTGCTGCGCTCTCCCGCCGGTTATTTCAAATGAACAGCTGAGGTATCAGGTGATGCTGATCAGCTGTTCATTTGAAGTAGCCGCGGTGCCCTCAGAGGGTTCATGTGAGTTCATGCTTCACTGCATGAACTCACATGAACTTTCCCACGGCCGCACAGGTCAGCCTCACCTCCCAGACCATCAGACCCATCATGATTGGTGTGTGCGCAGGTGTCTGTGCGATGTGTGCGGGTGTGTGCGCGATGTCTGCGGGTGTCTGCGTGCAGGCAGACATAGGCTAATGTGACACTACTACTCCCATCGGCCTATGTCTGTCCCCCGTCCACTTGTGCCAGCAGGATCAGCTCGATGGGAGCAGTAGCTATTTTAGCTGCCCCATATGTTATTTTTGCCCCTATACATCTTTTATGTTTTTAGGCCCCCCATATATTTTTTTTGTTTTTGGTCCCCAATAAATTTTAAATACATTTTTCATTGGTGGCCAGTGGTTACCTAAAATAAATTAGTTCATACATTACCTGTCCCCGCCGATCGCCACCTAAAATAAAGTAAAAAATAAAAAACTACACCTATACTCACCTAGACACCTAATTCCCCGAAGCCATCGATCTCCTGTAATAAAATATAAAATAATAAACCACAACCTTATCCTTACCCCTCCGTAGTAGTCCACGAGTGTCCCACGAAGATCTCCAGTTTAGAGCAGCCACATAAAATGTGACCGCTCTAAACCACTGCCGCCGCTAGAATGACGGGGCCGTAAAGCAGCCCCATCATTGCATAAACCGGTGTCTAGGTGAGTATAGGTGTAGTTTTTTATTTTTTACTTTATTTTAGGTGGCGATCAGGTAATGTATGAACTAATTTATTTTAGGTAACCACTGGCCACCAATGAAAAATGTATTTAAAATTTATTGGGGACCAAAAACAAAAAAAATATATGGGGGGCCTAAAAACATAAAAGATGTATAGGGGCAAAAATAACATATGGGGCAGTTTAAATAGCAGGATCAGGCTGATGGGAACTACTGCTCCCATCGAGCTGATCCTGCTGGCACGAGTGGACGGGGGACAGACAAAGGCCGATGTGAGTAGTAGTGTCACATCGGCCTATGTCTGCCTGCACGCAGACACCCGCAGACATCGCGCACACACCCGCACACATCGCACAGACACCCGCGCACACTCCAATCATGATGGGTCTGATGGTCTGGGAGGTGAGGCTGACCTGTGCGGCCGTGGGAAAGTTCATGTGAGTTCATGCAGTGAAGCATGAACTCACATGAACCCTCTGAGGGCACCGCAGCTACTTCAAATGAACAGCTGATCAGCATCACCTGATACCTCAGCTGTTCATTTGAAATAACCGGCGGGAGAGCGCAGCACAAAACGGGAAAGCCGGCGGTGAAGTCTTTTCCCTGCCGGCTTCCCCGCCTGGGTCCTTCGCTCCCTGCTCCTTGGTGCTGCGCTCCCCGCCCGGTCCTAACTTACGATCGGGATGTGAGGTGGCGGGGGGAGCGCAGGATCGGGGTGGGAGGCTGCGGGGAAGCAGTATGGGGCTGTGTGATTGTTTAAAAGCCGGCGGCTTTTTACCGCCTGCCGGCTTTTAAACAATCAGGAGAATTCTCTCACGCTGGGATGGCATTCCGATATTAGCGTCCCATTGACTTGCATTGGTTTCCGGTATCGGAATCGGCGATATCCGATACTTTTTGGGTATCGGTCCGATCCAATCCGATCCGATATTTCCCGATATCGGAAGGTATCGCTCAACATTAAGTAATACATAAGAATAATATGTACTATGTCTGACCACTACAAACACTCATCTGAACTGGTCCAAGTGCTGTCAGGTTTTTTCACGGGCAGCACTTAGACAATACGGTCGTGTGAATATAGGCTTATGATGCATCTGGTAATAAACATGTTAAGGATGGGCCGCTACTCATGGGCCACTGCTGTGTGCTTGCCCCCCAGGCTAAAATGTGCCAGCCAGCCCCTGCTGCACCGGGTGCCAGAAAACCTAGATACACCTTTGGAATAGGTATCCTGCAAAGTAAGGATGGGGTTTGGTGTTTTTAAATGATTTTATTGACTCTGTGCATTTATATTTTGTATCAATAATATGATATGGTTATATATATCTTCTGGATATCAGGAGGGCTTATCCCTGTGCCTTGACTCTCTCCTTCTCCTTCGATGTCCTGTATAGGCCAAAAAAAACTACGCGTTTCGAGGACTCACAGTTCCTCTTCGTCAGCTTCTCGCTGGTAGTCAAACTGGTAACCTAATAAAGTCCAAACGCCCCCCACAAAGATAATACAACCAAAGAAATGGAGGAAGATCCAATACTAACAAGACGGTGCAAAAGGACATATGGAGGTGCAATAGAACTAAGATAGAATTCCAATAAGAATAGACTGTGTGTGAAAAAAATAATAATAAAAAAGACTTTGTTCAAACTTTCACAATTAGTTAAAAATGAATAAAAATTATATACTTATATTTCTGATGGCTATAAAAAACAGTCTGTTAATCAGTGTATATTACCAGGATAGTATAAATTCGGCACTTAGTACCATCCAGAGATAAAAAGGAAAAAATGAAGGAGAAAAATAAAAACATTATATAGTATCTCCAATAGGGGTATCAATGTATAGAAACAAATACATATATAAAATAGGTGGATTCAAAGGAATATATCCAAAAGACATATTATATTGATAAAATATAAGGAGGTTCATAAAAGTGCAATGTAAATGTTCAATTGGTACTGGGATAAAAAATACATACAGTATATACCGCTGCGAGTTGAAGGCATACAGCTGACTCTCGTGATTAAGGCCCTTCAGAGCCAAGCTATTTAATGTGAAGATCCATTTGGATTCCATCCGCGACATTAATCTCAGGTAATCACCTCCCCTCCATTTTCTGGGGACTAATCGGATCCCACAAAACTTAGTGTCCTTATAAGATTGGTTGTGGAACTTCCGGTAGTGCCGGGACAGTGGATGCCCTTCAAAACCTTCATTCATGTTGATAAAGTGTTCCTTCAGCCTTTTGATAACTTGCGCTTTGTACAGACATCTCCTCCTGCCAAGGCATAAAAAGGGCGTGGCTTGGGGTGTGGATAGGGGCGTGGCCAGACTACGCGTGCCGCATGGTTTCGCCCTCTTTCTAGTCCTCATAGGTTGGCGGTATGCTTGTACTGAGGAGATCTGGGATATCAGTGATTAGGTCCCATATTGTGCACTGTAAGGTCTGGAAAAGCTCCTTCTATCCGTCTCTGTAGCACCAGAGGAAGAACAGAGGGGAAAAGACAGGATTTTCTACATGTCGCGTTATGTAGATGTTCTGCAGATTTATCACAACCGTCCACAAGAAGAAACTGCCATCACAGAGCCGCCTTTAGCTGTTGGAAAAGTTTAAACTTAGTTTTGAATAGTTGCTATAGCCAACAAGGACTTTCTATTTATGCTGGGTCACATGATGCTGGTGCTGGGTGATGTCATGTGACGGAATGTTGTGGGTGATGATGTCACAGAGGGCGTTGTGATGTCACCCTTGGGGTATATAAGGGGGCTCCATCCACCTGGAGCTCATATCTCATTGGCCATATCTTGGTGCTGAGATACCCCCTGGAGACAATGAGGATCGCCATATTGTTTCTGTGCTGTACCCTGTTCTACCCTGTGAATTACCATAGGCTGCCGGTGAGTACCTGTCTATTATTACATATGGAGGACGTTTAGAATCAGCTGCGGCAGGGGAAGGGGATGGGGAGGGGGGTCCTGTAAGAATTTACCTGCGGGAATAAGAGGTTATGGCAGGGAAAGGAGCTTAGGAAGTGACAGTCAGAGGGGATATAAGTGTGGGGTGACCCCTCTGACTCCCACATTCCTGCCTTGTCCTTGTAGTGATTAATGACTTTGGTGTTGTCCCTTATATATCACTTTGCAGTCACCAGTGATCGCTCCGCACTGTGATCCTAAACTACAGTCTCATTTACCTTTTTGCAAACGCCCAGAAGGGGAGGAGTGACATCACACCCATGTGAGCAGATCCCGCCCACTTTTACTGCAGTCGTAATGCGAGCTAGCTGTATTCTGTTTTCATGGAAATATCAGCAGCTGCTCCCCCTAGTGTTTACAAGATGAAAACATCAAAAGAGTTAAAATATTTTTTTCAGATTTTATACCATTAAAACCTTTTTAAATATATATGTGTATTTATATATAAATATAAATACTTTACAATTTTACAATTGTAAAAAAATTGCTGACACTTTCCCTTTAAAAGATCTAAAGACGTTCTGCTTCATGTGCCATTGTGACCAATCACAGCACAGATTATATTTTTTAAACTTTTCTTGAAAAACTGAAGCTGCTCCGTGATTGGAAATCATGTGGAAGGGTTCTCTTTTAGACATTTAGTTAGGTCCAAAGTATCAGTGACATGATGGATAGAACTGTGCAATGATGTCACAGAGGGCTTTGTGATGTCACCCCTGGGTATATTAGAAGCCTCGGCCCATCTGCAGCTTGTATCTCATTGACCATACCTTGGTGCTGAGAGACCTCTGGAGATGATGAGTATCATCCTATCATTTCTGTGCTTTACGTTGCTCTACCCCCCACATTACAGTACACTGAGGGCGAGTATGTTCTCATCAATATGGAGGTCACAAGGATCAGCTAATGAGAATATCGCCTCTTGCAGGACTTCTCATACTGGACACGTGACCGTCCGTCATATGAAAGTCCAACTGTAAATAATATTCCATGGACCCTGGAGGTGAATCCCAAACTTCTTCCTGATCTTCTCAATGGGATATTTCTGAAAGTTGCTTGATAATGTATCCATCACTGTATAATAACAAGGGCTCTCTGTTTGACTGGATTGGGTATAAATATACAGGACTTTATTATGTTTTTTTTCTTTATTATAGGATGACCCACTACCCGTGGATCTCAGAAGAAGCACCTATCAAGCTTCCATCAATCTTCCTCTTTGGCTCTTCCGTGACGCAGTTTTTGTTGCGGTGATGACACTACTGACAATACTAGAGTATTTGGCCTTAAGTCTTGTCCTGAGCAAGTGGGCAATGTCTGAACCTGGTGAAACAATCAGAAAACTCCTGAGAACAAAACCATTCTGAAGGAACAAAGTGCTTGTAAGGAGCCGATTTGCATCCCTCAGATTCAGAAGCAAGACTCCAGGAGAACACCTGTCCTGCCCAATGGCAAATGTTCTACTCCATCCATGGCTCCTGCACCGCAGGATGCGAAAAAGGTTCCTAGTTGCAACTATAAAGTGGCGTTCAGTGATATTGTCTGGGTCAGAATGATCCCTCACAACAATATAGGAAGAAGAGCTCGAAGTTCAACGGAGCTTAAAGAGAGGTTACTGATTTTTCAGAGAAGCCAACAACCCAGAATTCCAGAGCCAAGAGCACCAGAACCTAGAACACCAGAACCTACCATGTCAGAACCTAGTATGTCAGAACCTAGAGTGCCAGAGCCTGAAATGCCTACAACACCTCAACCCAAAATCAAGAGGAGAAGATGTTTCCTTAGATGTCTTAGAGGCGAGGAAGATTGAGAAGGCAACTGCTTGAACTTTCCCATTGCTCGTGTTTTCATCACAGGTTAGTCCTATACATGCTGTCTGATGGGCACCATCTTACTACATACAATGCAGCATTGCACCTGAAATCGCATGGATATTTTGTCACACACTTGCACTTTAGCACCTTATCATATGGCGCATATATCTATGAACGCTTTGCTAAGTATCACTGTCTAGTATGTGCTTCTGATGAACCTATTTTAGGAAAACGTGTCGAGGTTTGGCATACTATGTACTTGAGTTTGGCGTACTATGTGCTTGTTGGTAAATTCTATTGCCATCTATAATCTACTAGATATTATAATGTCTCTGGTGGGATGCCCCATGCCGAATTGTTGATAACTGACTATGAGCATTGTCCTCTATTTCTTATCTACTATGGTTACAGGTTGATGTGAAGAGAGCTGTGCCATTGGTAGCGATTTTTCTACTGATTTGTCAGTTATATTTATGTTAGTTTAGCAAATTTCTGCTTGTAGGGTCTAATGTTTTACCATAGTGTATGTTCTGTGAGCTAAATTGTCATACTTATGCACTAGATAGATTATAAATTGTGATGCTTATGTACAAGATAGATTATTAGTTTAATCGGTGATTTTTAAAATATTTTTTAGCATCAGGAGACTCAAGAATCGCATCTTACAGAAGACAAGAAGCCTAAATGCCGAAGGGTGATGACCTGTTGATGGCCCACAGCTGGAGGGTCATTACCTCTTGATGGCACAAAACTGGACAGAAGATAAAAACATTTGATGGCACACAGCCGGAGGGTGATGATCTATTGATGGCCATAGCCAGAGGGTCATTACCTGTTGATGGCACACAGCCGGAGGGTGATGACCTATTGATGACCATAGCCAGAGGGTCATTACCTGTTGATGGCACACAGCTGGAGGATGATGACCTATTGATGGCCATAGCCAGAGGGTCATTACCTGTTGATGGCACACAGCCGGACAGAGGATAATTACCTGTTGATGGCACACAGACGGATGGTCATTACCTGTTCATGGCGCACTGCCGGATGGTCATTACCTATTGATGGCACACAGCCGGAGGGTGATGACCAATTGATGGCCATAGCCAAAGGGTCATTACCTGTTGATGGTGCACTGCCGGATGGTCATTACCTGTTGATGGTGCACTGCCGGATGGTCATTACCTGTTGATGGCACACAGCCGGATGGTCATTACCTGTTCATGGCACACTGCCGGATGGTCATTACCTGTTGATGGAACACAGCCGGAGGGTGATGACCTATTGATGGCCATAGCCAGAGGGTCATTACCTGTTGATGGCGCACTGCCGGATGGTCATTACCTGTTGATTGCACACAGCTGGAGGGTGATGACCAGTTGATGTCGGACTGCCGGATGGTCATTACCTGTTGATGGCACAAAGCCGGACAGAGGATCATTACCTGTTGATGGCACAAAGCCGGTCAGAGGATAAGATCTTTTGATTGCATACACCGGGTCCCTCCCTGATAACAGGGAACCCTGGGGAATACTCGTCATCTTGATCCCCCACTGACTAAATACTTGCTCCACCTCAGCCTACACCATCATGGAGGACACTTCCACCTGTGTCCACTGTAAGGTTCGACTTTCTTTTATCATTTCAGCAGATTAATAAACATCATAAAGCTGTAAAACTATCGAGTAATTTATTATAAATTATTATAAAGAAATATAAAGTATAATAGATAGCTATAGAGGGCACAGAAGACGACTAACTATAGTAAGCATGGTATCGCCTGATATATACTGTATATTCTAGATGGCGCTATTACACTAAATACATCACAACCTCCAGGGTGATATTACCGTACAATGTGAGATCACTAATAATGGCCACAGATTATGAGAAAATGACCAGCTCCATAGTCCTGGAGTTATTATAAATGTCTCTAGTGTGAGGCAGGGACTGGACGAGTGTTGGAGGGAGGTATATTCCCCCAGGACGTCCTTTATGTATCCATGCTGTAGAATCTGCCGTATACTTCTGTTCTAGCAGTCAGACATTTCACTCTGCAAATCACAGGCTCAACATTGTGTAAAACTACCACCGTATATAAGAGCACTCAGAATAAAAACTAGCGGCATGCCGTGCACTGCCCACGTCATGTGTACGGGATACAGGACCTGCAGGACCTGGTACGGCCATTATAGTTGATAGATTAATGATACCTGTGCAGATGAAGGGAAAAAAATATGTGCAACAGCAGGAGGAGAAAGTCTCAAAATGTAATTTGAAGAGTATAATAGAGAAATGGGAAACTTCTGGAGATGCAGATAAGTGGTACCAGGGCAAAACGTAAGTGCAGTCAGACAAGGGAAAAGTGCAAATGATCCAGCGTACAGGTTTGTTTAGTAGAAAAAATATTAAAACTTAGCTTTTATTAGCCATATAAAACACTGCTCCACAAAGAATACAGCAAATGTGCAACTATCATAGCTTACAGACCTACACGTTTCAACAAATCATGTCTTAATTATGGCCCTACTACTAGAATGACAAAAAGGCATATATATATATATATATATATATATATATATATATATATATATATATATATATATATATATATCCACGTGCCTGTATGACCTCCCTACAACGCCTGGGCATGCTCCTGATGAGGTTGCGGATGGTCTCCTGTGGGATATCCTCGCAGACCTGAACTAAAGCATCCGCCAACTCCTGGACAGTCTGTGGTGCAACGTGACGTTGGCGGATGGAGCGAGACATGATGTCCCAGATGTGCTCAATCGGATTCAGGTCTGGGGAACGGGCGGGCCAGTCCATAGCTTCAATGCCTCCATCTTGCAGGAACTGCTGACACACTCCAGCCACATGAGGTCTGCCATTGTCCAGCATTATGAGGAACCCAGGGCCAACCGCACCAGCATATGGTCTCACAAGGGGTCTGAGGATCTCATCTCGGTACCTAATGGAAGCCAGGCTACCTCTGGCGAGCACATGGAGGGCTGTGCGGCTCTCCAAAGAAATGCCACCCCACACCATTACTCACCCACTGCCAAACCGGTCATACTGAAGGATGTCACTCTCCACGGCGTCTCCAGACTCTGTCACGTCTGTCACATGTGCTCAGTGTGAACCTGCTTTCATCTACGAAGAGCACAGGGCGCGAGTGGCAACTTTGCCAATCCTGGTGTTCTGTGGCAAATGCCAAGCGTCCTGCATGGTGTTGGGCTGTGAGCACAACCCCTATCTGTGGACGTCGGGCCCTCATACCACCCTCATGGAGTCGGTATCTAACCGTTTGTGCAGACACATGCACATTTGTGGCCAGCTGGAGGTCATTTTGCAGGGCTCTGGCAGTGCTCCTCCTGTTCCTCCTTTCACAAAGGCGGTGGTAGCGGTCCTGCTGCTGGGTTGTTGCCCTCCTACGGCCCCCTCCACATCTCCTGGTGTACTGGCCTGTCTCCTGGTAGCGCCTCCAGCCTCTGGACACAGCCAACCTTCTTGCCACAGCTCGCATTGATGTGCCATCCTGGATGAGCTGCACTATCTGAGCAACTTCTGTGGGTTGTAGAGTCTGTCTCATGCTACCACGAGTGTGAAAGCACAACCAACATTCAAAAGTGACCAAAACATCAGCCAGAAAGCATTGGTACTGAGATGTGGTCTGTGGTCCCCACCTGCAGAACCACTCCTTTATTGAGGTTGTCTTGATAATTGCCAATAATTTCCATCTATCCTCTATTCCATTTGCACATCAGCATGTGAAATTGATTGTCAATCAGTGTTGCTTCCTAAGTGGACAGTTTGATTTCACAGAAGTTTGATTTACTTGGAGTTATATTCTGTTGTTTTAAGTGTTCCCTTTATTTTTGGAGCAGTTTATATAGATACATACAGTGAGTACGGAAAGTATTCAGACTCCTTTAAATTTTTCACTCTTTGTTTCATTGCAGCCATTTGATAAATTCTAAAAAGTTCATTTTTTTCTCATTAAAGTACACTCAGCACCCCATCTTGACTGAAAAAAACAGCAATATAGAATTTTTTTGCAAATTTATTAAAAAAGAAAAACTGAAATATCACATGGTCATAAGTATTCAGATCCTTTGCTCAGACACTCATATTTAAGTCACATGCTGTCCATTTCCTTGTGATCCTCCTTGAGATGGTTCTACTCCTTCAATGGAGTCCAAATGTGTTTAATTAAACTGATAGGACTTGATTTGGAAAGGCACACACCTGTCTATATAAGACCCCACAGCTCACACTACATGTCAGACCAAATGAGAATCATGAGCTCAAACGAACTGCCCAAGGAGCTCAGAGACCGAATTGTGGCAAGGCACAGATCTAGCCAAGGTTATAAAAGAATTTCTGCATTACCCAAGGTTCATAAGAGCACAGTGGCCTCCATAATCCTTAAATGGAAGAAGTTTGGGACCACCAGAAGTCTTCCTAGACCTGGCCGTCCAGCCAAACTGAGCAATCGTGGGAGAAGAGCCTTGGTGAGAGAGGTAAAGAAGAACCCCAAGATCACTGTGGCTGAGCTCCAGAGATGCAGTAGGGAGATGGGAGAAAGTTCCACATAGTCAACTATCACTGCAGCCCTTCCCCAGTTGGGCCTTTATGGCAGAGTGGCCAGATGGAAGCCTCTCCTCATATGAAAGCCCGCATAGAGTTTGCTCAAAAACACATGAAGGACTCCCAGACTATGAGAAATAAGATTCTCTGGTCTGATGAGACGAAGATAGAACTTTTTGGTGATAATTCTAAGTGGTATGTGTGGAGAAAACCAGGCACTGCTCATCACCTGCCTAATACAATCCCAACAGTGAAACATGGTGGTGGCAGTTGTTAGAACCCTCCTGTTAGTTTTTTCTATTTTGTGGTCATGTGACCTTCTGCCTATTTATTCCAGCTCCGCCCTTCAGGCTTTGCTGGACTTCAGTGTTACTTTGACTCTTAATCTAGCCAGGTGCTTTGTACCTACTGTATCTCTCTAGTTTGTTTGGTCCTTGGACCACTAAGTACTTTTGTCTGTTTGTCTTCTTCTGCTACTACTTCTGCCAGGAGGTGTCCAGTTTTGTCCCAGTCCTTAGTTCTTTTAGGGACCCCTCCCTTTAATCTATAGGTCTGTGTTCAGATTAGCCGCGGACATAGGCGGGTCTGTTTGCAAGGAACAGGTTGCCCGCTGCATCGTAAGGAATCAGCTTAGTCCTATTGTATGGACAGATTTCCTCTCTTTCCTTAGTTCTTGTAGCAGATCATAACAGCAGTATCATGCTATGGGTGTGTTTTTCAGCTGCAGGGACAGGACGACTGGTTGCAATTGAAGGAAACATGAATGCGGCCAAGTACAGAGATATCCTGGATGAAAACCTCTTCCAGAGTGCTCTGCACCTCAGACTTGGCCAAAGGTTCACCTTCCAACAAGACAATGACCCTAAGCACACAGCTAAAATAACAAAGGAGTGGCTTCAGAACAACTATGTGACCATTCTTGACTGGCCCAGCCAGAGCCCTGACCTAAACCCAATTGAGCATCTTTGGAGAGACCTGAAAATGGCTGTCCACCAACGTTTCCCATTCATCCTGACGGAACTGGAGAGGATCTGCAAGGAAGAATGGCAGAGGATCCCAAAATGCTGGTGTGAAAAACTTGTTGCATCATTTCCAAGAAGACTCATGGCTGTACTAGCCCAAAAGGGTGCTTCTACTCAATACTGAGCAAAGGGTCTGAATACTTATGCCCGTGTGATATTTCAGTTTTTCTTTTTTATTAAATTTTGCAAAAATTTCTTCATTTCTGTTTTCTTTCAGACAAGATGGGGTGCAGAGTGGACTTTAATGAGAAAAAAATGAACTTTTTAGAATTTACCAAATGGCTGCAATGAAACAAAGAGTGAAAAATGTAAAGGGGTCTGAATACTTTCCGTACCCAGTGTACATGCATGGAAATAAATGCAGAATTATATTTCTTAATACTGCAGTATCAGATCCTGTCTTGAATTTAACCCCTGTGGTATCCAATGTGAAAATCCACAGGGACTCCCCTGATGAATTACAATTGAGGAAATCATGAATTTTATATTCTCTATCATTACTTAAGGACATAAAACTATCTGTTTTAACCGCATGTAGACACGCTTTGCACCGATTGGCTCCACATCTGAAGAAACCTTTTGTGCTGAGCCAATTTGGTTGTACAGTATTAGTCTCACTCAGGGGTGGATTAAGAGTAGCAAGGGCCCCCTCCACATACCTGATTTATCACGTGACATGTCACATGATCCCCGTGATAGATCATGTGATAGTTCACGGGAAATTAATTTGGCATAATATTAATTGTGCTGCCCCATCTGAGAGCAGCACAATATTGGGGCAGATACCCTGATTCCAGCGATGTGTCACTTTTTCAGCTGCTTGTTGTCATTTTGAGAAAATCACCGTTTTATCTGCTGCAGATCTAGCAGCTCTCTGAATGCTGAGCTCTGTATAGCCCCGCCCACACCACTGATTGGCAGCTTTCTGCCCATGCTCAGTGTACACAGAAATCTACTGATCAGTGATGGGGGTGGGGTCCTACAGAACTTACTAGTCATCTAGTAATAATTACCTTCTGACAAATCAATGATTTTATCAAAACAACACTAAGCAGCCCAGTAAGTGACACATTACTGGAATCAGTGCCTTTAACCCTACATTATGCTGCTCTCAGATTAGGTGGCAAAAACCTGATGACAGATTCCCTTTAAAGGAGCTGTAAACACAAAAAAAGTTTGTATTAAAAAATACAAGCCATTTGTTAAATTAACTTTTTTTCATTGTTAATTCACATTAGACTGTATCTTCAACACTTTTGTCAGCAGGTCTTATTACAGACTCTGAATAGGGCAGCTCTCTCCCTCTCCCTCAGCAGAAAGTCACAGCATGGTTAAAAAACGGGATCTTTTATGATTTTCTCATAATAAATAAAAAAGGACATGCAAGTCCTCCAAACTATTTTCCGTTTCTGTATAGGGGAGGTCCTAAATCTTTCTTGTTCTTTAGTTGATCACATGTCAAAAAGGCAAAGCATTTACTATGAACTCGCCTAAAAAAATATACACTTGGAGAGTAATATCATCATTTGCATGTAAATATTCCTTGACTCTAAGGGCTCGCTCACACTGTCGTATAACACGGCCGAATGCTATGTGATGTTTTATCGGATAGGACTCGGCCCTATGTTATACTATGGGAAAGTGCTGATCTGCGATTATTGGCATGAGAAAATAATCTCATTCGATATTCGGACCATGTGCACCCATACAAGTCTACGGGTGCACGTAAAACATTGGACTGCACTCGGATGTCATCCAAGTGCAGTCCGATGAACACTCACAGAGACTATGGAGAAGATGGAGAAATTAAGTTCTCCATCTTCTCCATATCTGTGCTGCGAGAGAATCGGATCACACTCAGTTGAAGCTCTGACAGAGTTTGAGCCGAGTGTCATTAGCATAATTGGCCCTATTCTCTTGCATGAGAGAATATATGGCTT
>NW_027365684.1:0-98620 GCF_046119375.1 Phyllobates terribilis | reverse complement strand
AAAACCATATTGAACCCATAAAAAACATAGTCCGATATATTTGGAACCGTAGTACGGTTACAAAGGATTGGATGAAATTTTGTGAAGACAATGGAGTACCACCCAAACGTTTCTGAAAAGACGTTGGTACTCGATGGAACTCCGCTTACAAATTACTTTGTGAATGTGTTAACTACAATGACGTTTTAACGTCTTTTGCGAGTCAATACATTCCGGAGTTGAATTTTTTTAACGATGAAGATTGGTATTCATGTACCAAAATTGCTACATTTTAAAAATGTTTTAATGATGCTACTCTTACATTAGTAATGTATATAAACCTAGTGCTAATGAGTTTGTTATAGAAGCTAATAATGTAATGGTTGCTTTAACCGAGGTGTCCGAAATCCCATCACTACTTTTTATTGTCTCGGAAATGAAATGCAAATGGTTAAATTATTATAGCAAAATCCCCGATATTTTTCTTGTTGCTTGTGTTATGGATCCTAGGTTTAAATTAGGAGGTTTAAGGTCTTTGTTAGAGAATTATTATTGTTGTGTTGGTGAAATATTAGATTTTGAAGGGCACGTATCTGAGATAGTCTCTAAGACTAGAGAAAATGTTGAGTCTTCATTCTCTCATTTCATGGAGGGCTCATCATCGGAACTACCTCCTACTCCTACTCCTCCTTCTAGTAGTGGTACATCTTCTTTGCGTAACTTTAAATCTATTTTTTTTAAACGTCCAAGGTCAACGGTTTCAAGTGCGGAAATTGACTTATATTATAACATGGAATTTCAATTTGCTAACACTCAAGATCTAGATGTTTTGGCTTGGTGGGTGAAGCATAGGAGCGCTTTCCCCACAATGTACAAGATAGCGAGTCAAGTACTTGCCGTCTCCCCTTCAACGTGGCGGTAGAACAAGCCTTTAGTCAAGGAGGCCACATCCTCAACGAGAAGAGAAGTCGATTGGCTCCGGAGTCATTAGAGGTGCAAGTGTGCATTTGTGATTGGAAGAAGGCCGATGCAAGAAATCAAGCTAACATCGACAACATCGATTACTCCACCGACGAATGGGTTGGAGATGCTTCAACAATACGTACCGATTCTTCCGATGGTGGCTCCGCCTCCGGCTCCGGCACGTAGGTAAGCGGGTCCAAAAGTTAAGAGGTAAGAGAACTAAATGGGCTTTGATTCCTCTAATGGACCGGAGAGGATACGTAGGCAACTTAATAAGTAAGTAAATATTAAGTGCAAGCCCCCAATTTTTTTGTTTGTTTGCTATTAACATTTGTTCGACAAACGTTGAGAAGTACAGAAACTCACTCATAATCGTACTCCGAAATAAAAGGATTTTCTTTCCAATCTGAATTCACACAACACACATGCTGTGAGGTTAGTCGGACCCGATATATTCCAAAGGAGTTTTAAAAATTTAATTTAAAGTAAATTTAATTCAACAAATTTTATAAGTTAATTCAACATACTATGTATCAACTAAACTTTTTATGTTTATAAAGTTAAATATAAATTTAAATACAAAGTTAAATATAAGTTTAAATACAAAGTTAAATATATGTTTAATTCAAACATTATTTTGTTAAATTCAAAATAAACTTAAGTAAACTTTTTTATTATAATTCACACTATGATTTGAAAGGAACATATAAACAATATAGAAAATTTAAGTAAATTATAGTACAATTGTAACTTTATAACTTTAATTCAAAATAAACTTAAATATAAAGTTAAATATATAAACTTATAACTTTATAAAGAATATATAAAACTTATAACTTTATAACTTTAAGTTAAATTCAACATACTTTGTATCAACAAAAAAATTTATGTTTACAAAGTTAAATATAATTTTAAATACAAAGTTAAATATAAGTTTAAATACAAAGTTAAATATATGTTTAATTCAAACACTAATTTTTTAAATTCAAAATAAACTTCAGTAAACTTTTTTTAGTTATTATAATTCACACTATGATTTGTTTAATTCAATTCCAACATAGTAAACTTAATTTGAAAGGAACATATAAACAATATAGAAAATTTACGTAAATTACAGTAGAATTATAATTTTATAAGTTTAATACAAAATAAACTTAAATATAAAGTTAAATATATAAACTTATAACTTTATAAAGAATAACTTTAAGTTAGAATTCAACATACTTTGTAGTTTGTATCAACTAAAGTTTATAATATATGTTTATAAAGTTAAATATAATTTTAAATTCAAAGTTAAATAACTTAAATAATTTTATTTAATTCAACAAATACATTTATTTAATTCAACATTACAATTAAATTGATTTAAAGTAAGTTAAAAATATTTTTTTAATTAATTAGGCGGAACCGGGGGTTCGGAACCGGAACCGCCGGTTCCATGAACCGTCGGTTCATGAATCGACGGTTCCGGTTCTATGGAACTGCCGGTTCCCTGTTCCATTAAAATAGGAACCGGGACCGGACCCCCCACGGTTCCATGGAACCTCCCCCGGTTTCGGTTCCGGGCCGGTTCGCCGGTTCAGGTTTCAAAAATTCCATCTCTAGACATGTCTTTTAAATCCCCCACACTTGAACTCTACTCATCTCGAGTGGGATCAGACTACCACTTCATGGGAAATGAAAATCATGCAGAACTCCAAGTGCAAAGTCATCAACAAGAACAAGAACAAAATATGCTCAACATCAAACCTAAACTTCACTACTCCATCACATCATCAAATATCATCAAATCCCAATCATACTCAACCACCATTTCCTAGGAAAAATCTGCATAACTCAACCTTAAAAGTATGCATCAAACACCATGAGGACAATTCTGACCTAGACTTTCCGAACCATCATCAAATGTGCACCACGGAGTATAAGATGTTTTCGGGTACTACACTTTATGTCTTCGTGCTAGGTAAAATCGAACATCCTAAGACACACAATTATTTTTCACTCCAATTCTTGCTTAGGAGCCCTTTTAGGTTTTCACATAACATTCTCATAAAATGTTCTCACCAACCTCATTATCACTTTAAATCTTGTTTTTGTCAGACCTATTACTTGCCATATTACCTGCTTATTACATGGGTCGTTCTTTCGGGTTTTCAACTCATCCTAGGAATTTAGATTTTTTGCTTTTCTAATCTTTGTGCTCTTTTATTTATTGTTTCAAAAATGATAGGTAGAATATCAGACTTATCCCCCAAATATAAAGTATGCATTGTCCTCAATGTAAGGGCATAATGGACAAGGGAAAAGAGGGTGAAACCCAAAGGTATTGTGATAATCCTGATGGAAGGGGACTCTGAAATGCTCCTTGTTGTCTTCAATGGAATCTTGTGGTTGCAATGGTTTGTTGAAGGGGGATATGCACTCGCAATGGATTGTCAGAGAAGAATTGATTCGACTCAATGTAGTATAGGCTAGCACAATGGTAGCAATGGTGGAAATGGATATCTAGACAAGTGATGGAATCATGAATCGGGTTTTCCTCAAGTAGTGATGGACAACAAATGAACTCGCCAGTCTTTAAGATGGTAACGGTGATGAAACCTCACAATCGATCTAAACTAACATCTCTACACTCTATTTTTGACTTCGAGAGGGATCCCCTTTCAATTTTCTCTCTAGTATCTCTTTGTTTTATTGTATCACTCCCTTGATTCTTTTGGCTCACATAACCCTCATTTATTTCCTCAAATTCTTTTCACTCTTTTCTTTACTCTCAATTTTTTTGAAAACGCTTATTTCTTTTCCTCGTGCAACCTCACATAGCCACTCAGTTTTCAAAAAGAAGTTCAAGAGATTAGGAATTATACCTTGGAGTACATAGGACAAGTGCGCACCAAGATCATAATAGAATAGCTCGACCAAAAGAAACTAGGAATATATGACTCAAAACAAACAAAGATAACTAAGAAATAGGGAAATAGGAAATTACTTATGTCGGGTTGCCTCCCGATAAGCGCTTTGTTTAACGTCCTGGCTCGACGTCATTAAGCTCATCATCCCGGGTCCATTGGGATCTTCAGCTTCCATACAAACCTCTTCTTCAGAGTCCCAAGCTTGTTCTCATTATCGTGCTTCAATGGTCTCATATCTTGAGCTTCATATCTTGACCATTCCACAAAGTATGTCTGTCATTCACTTGAGGTTAAGTCGCTTCGAATTCCTCAGCAAGAGATCGGCGGACGCCAATGAAATTTGGGTGGGCGCTGATGAGATGTTTATCCTCTTTGAAACTTAATTTGAAGTTTTCTTTCTCCGATCGGCAGGTGCCGACAACATTTTGGCGGACGTCAATGGCATCTCTGGTTCCTTCGAAGATATTTCCGAAATTTTCATCTTCCGCTCGACGGGTGCTGATGGACTTGCCATGACTGCCAAAGAGTTGTCTATATGTTGAGGTTGTCATTTACGGATTTCAGTGGGCGCCGAAAGTGTTTCTATGGTCCTCAAAATCACCAGACATCTACAAGAAGGAGATATAGGTTTGATCCTTGACTTCTTAATCTAATCGGGTTCATTCTATATATTATATATTATGGTTATCCTAATCCATGTTCGTAAAGAGGAATGTGAAGCGTCACTGGGCTACTAACACATCATCATTCCTCACACAATCACAAGTCCAACTAGTCCAGAAAATTGATATGCTACCCCATGGAAAGACTCTCCAACTCAGACAAGCCAGACCTAGCAATATGAAATAGATCTGTAAACTTAGGTAGCTAATCTAGATAAATAAATCACAATCAATGATAAATAGGCACAAGAGAATAAAAGAAATCATAAAATATATATTATTAGAACCAATGAAGAAGTTTACAAACCCCTAACTCCGCAAGCTTCCACTGGGAGAACAAATCTAGGAGACTACTCACTCCTCATTCTAATAAAACCTAATTAATAACGGGGTAGATAATTGGATTCTTCGATGATAGATGGAGGCAAAGCTATCATCTATTTATAAAGACTAAAACCCTAGAAAACAATCACTAAAAGGCCCAGCCCGAAATTATATCAAAAAACTAGGTAAAAATCCCACTATCTCTCGCGGAAGGAGGCAACTCGCAACGAAAACCCTACAGGGGCGCGTTCGCGCCTATGTCGGCACGGTCGCACCCACCTCCAGAACCTTAGCGTGTTAGCTCTAGCTAGGACGTGGTCGCACCACTGTGCAGAAGGCTTGGCGCAGTTGTGCCCTAGGCCAGATTGCCCCGCGCGTCCTCTTTTGCATGCGATTGTCCTTTGCCTCTTGCATTTTCCCCTCGGTCTTCTCCCAAGTGCTCGTACTCCTCGTGTTTAGCTACTTTACTTTACGAGATCCGGAATACGGCAATACGCTCTAATCCATGACCAATATGCCCGCAAATGATGCCAACAACCTCTCATTACGTCATACTATATGTCGCCAATCATACCCCCACACTTGAACCTTGCTCGTCGAGTAAGCTAGAGCTAACCCTTTGGAGATCTCAGCGAGTATGGATGGCATGACTGAAGTGGTCGTCGATCAACTCTCTAGCTCCCAATACCTAGAATCATCAAGAAAATGGGAATAGGCTCCGACTCCACTAGAAATATTCAAAAAGTGATGCAACACTCAACAAGACTCAAAACTAACTCTAAACCCAACAATGACATCAATCATTCTCCCATAACTGAACCATGCTATTCTACGCAAGTGCATTAATCATGAATCTCTAAACTATGCCAAAGATGTCTCTAAGCAAATAACACACAAAGGATGATAACACAATATAAAAAACAGGACTAATTCTCTTCGAATGCGCTAATTTATGAAGATAATGCATAAGCTCCCACACCATCAAAAGCATATTTAACAGACCAAAACTCAACGCTAGTAATTCCCACATGTATCTTTCTAATGCTTTTTTTCATCCTATTCACACATTTTTCACTTTATTAACACTTATTGGGTATTGGACCCGTCTGTCTTACGGTTCGGGCCAACTAATGAGACTCTTTGCTTATTTGAACCTGGAGTGATCTTTCATACCACGGAGATCGTGTGCTTTTCCGGCTTATTTCACTTGGAGTTCATTGTCTTTTTATTTCTTTTTCTTTTATTTTTGTAATGAAAAAGGACGGAAGCAAAACTATAATAACAATATGATAAAAACTAGAGAAGAGAAGGTAAACTTGCAATCGTAGTCTTGGACCTAATGCATTCTAATATTAAACCGCATGCTCAAGTCAAAGTCATAAGTCTGATCAATCATATCATCATCATATATAGTTGCACTACTAACATCAAGGGCATAGTAAAAAGATTCAAAATCAATGCACTATTATAGAAGTCACAAAGCAACAATCAGGGAAAAATCATGATAGCCGACTCTAAATTTTTTAAATAAACTCGAAAATTTAAACTAGCTAGGACAGTTGAGATAATTTCTCATCGTTCTCATTGTGACATAAAGAACAAAGGTAAAAGAAAAATGGATATGAAAAATACCTCGTAGACGGGTTACCTCTCGGTCAGCGCCTTTGTTTAACGTCGTTGGCTCGACGCCTTGCTTTCTTATTCCGCACTTGACCCCTCGTGGGCCTCTTTATCAATGAAACATCTCTTCTTCTGCACTTGTTAGGATTCAGCACCTATCCTCTTTCTCATCCTCTTGTCAAACCACCTCCCTCTCTTCTTAAGCTGCCTTGTGTATGGCCTTTGCAATTGTTCGGTGAACCAAGGCCCAAGTGTTCGGGGTTCCAGTGTCCCGAATGGTGTGAGGTGTACGTAGGTAGTCTGCCTTAGCTGAGGATCAACTCTCGAGTCAAATATCCTTCCTATATTGCCTAACCACGGTCCTGGATCGTACTCATTGAAGGTCACCAGCGGCGGATGAGCGGCTCCGAAGGCTATAAGGTGCAGCGCGCGATCGTGCTTCAGTTTCTGGAAAGGGTCCCGTAATGGCGCGGTCGTGCCAGTAAACAGGGGAGGGTGCACGGGCGCTCGTGACGATGCCGCAGTCGCACTCCTCCTCAGTGACGAGGGCGTGGTCACACGACTCTTCAGCGCGGTTGGTCGACTCCTCAGTTGTGTAGACGCGGTCACACGACTTCTCAGCGTGGTCGCGCGACTCTGCTATGGATGATTCCTCGACTTCCTCCATGGGTTGTGGGTGCGTGTCGGCTTGTCCGTCGACCTCGATATCCCCCTCCTTTGTCTGCACCTTGTTCGAGATCTTGTCATTGCTAATTGTGATAGCGTTAGTGCTGGCGGCCTGATTTTCTTTTGGAGTGGTCACTTCCTGCATCATCCTCTTGATCTGCTCGTCCATAAACTTTATGATAACCCGTGACTGCTCGACCATTCTCTGGGTTCTCTCTTTGAGTACTCGGGTGTTGGTCGCGAGGTGCTCCATCAGAATGGTCATCAAAGTCCATGTGGAAGGTTCGGGATTCGGTTGGTCTCTCCACCACTGCTGCTCAGGCTGGGTTTGCTCTATATGCCTTGGGTGGTAGTAGGTGTACCATTATTTCTCATACCTAGTCTGTGGATCTCCGTACCTCCCATAAGTGGCGGCCCTCTCAGCGCCTCATGTTGAAGCCTAGCCAACCTACTTCTCACTTCATCCAATCTCTCGCTCGGCTCCATGCAATCTCTCATCCTATGTCCTGCAAACTCCCCGGGCAAACTCATCAGTAATACAGGTGTTGATCGTATAACGGCCTGCACCAAAGCTAATTAAATAAAAAACACAAGAAAAGAAAAACTAGGCTCCCCGACAACGGCGCCAAATTTGGCAACGACTGAAATGGTCGTTCTGCCGCTGTCAAAGTAAATTCCATTCAAACTACTCTACAAGAGTAAAGCGGTAAGTAGGGGTCGAATCCCACAGAGAGTCATGTATTGATTCTTGCATGTTCAATTAAACTACCTTTAAGTAACCAAAAATGGGGGAAGTAATGATTGAAATTAACTAATCTAAACTTAGGAAAGCAATAAAAGGGAGCACTTTGTTCACCAGGCATCTACACTACGGAGATATAGGTTTGATCCTTGACTTCTTAATCTAATCAGGTTCATTCTCTAAATTATATATTCTAGTTCTCCTAATCCATGTTCCTAATTAGTTAATAATACAACTCAACATATTAACCCTAACCTCTAGACATAACCATGAAACTATCAAAGGCTAATCCCTAGGCAACATGAAGTTCATGAATAAATAGGAACATGCAGACTTGGCTACTAACACATCATCATTCCCCACACAATCACAAGTCCAACTAGTCCATGCAATTGATTTGCTACCCCATGGAAAGACTCTCCAACTCGGGCAAGCCAGACCTAGAAGTATGAAATAGATCTATAAACCTAGATAGCTAATCTTGATAAATAAATCACAATCAGTGATAATTAGGCGCAAGAGAGTGAAACAACTCATAAAATATTTATTATTAGAACCAATGAAGAAGTCTACAAACCCATAACTCCGCAGACTTCCGCCTGGAGAACAAAGCTAGGAGACTACTCACTCCTCATTATAATAAACCCTAACTAGTAATATGGTAGATAATTGGATTCTTCGACGATAGATGGAGGCAAAAATCTCATCTATTTATAAAGACTAAAACCCTAGAAAACAATCACTGATAGGACTAGGCCGAAATTCTATCTAAAAACTAGGTAAAAAGCCCACTAACTCTCACAGAAGGAGGCAAGCCGCGTCGGAAACCCTACATGGGCGCGGTCGCGTCCACCTCCAGAACCCTACCATGGCCGCACCTGCTGGGACGCGATCGCGCCACTATGCAGAAGGCTTGGCATAGTCACGCCACCTAGGGCAGGGTCGCGTCCTAGGCCAGATTGCCCCGCGCGTCCTCTTTTGCATGTGATTATCCTTTGCCTCTTGTGTCTTCCCCTCGGTCTTCTCCCGAGTGCTCGTACTCCTCGTGTTTAGCTACTTTGCTTTGAGAGATACAGAATACGGCAATATGCTCTAATACATGGTCAATATGTTCGTAAATGATGCTAACAACCTCTCATTACGCCATACTTGATGTCGCCAATCAACTCTGTACACTTATGTCTTCTTGCCAGATAAAATCAAACATATGAAGACACTCTGTTCTTTTTCACTCCAATTCTTGCTTAGACGCCCTATTCGGTTTTCACCCAACACTGTAAACAAAATGTTCTTACCAACCTCACTATCACTCTGAATTTTGTTTTTGTCAAGCCTATTGCCTGCTAGTTTAGCTTCTTATTACTTGAGCCGCCCTTCCGAGTTTTCAACTCATTATATGATTTAGACTTTTGGCTTTTTTAATCTTTATGCTCTTCATTTTATTTTTTTCAAAAATGATAGGTAAAACACAGAAATTGAATTTTTTTTTTATAAATCAGGTAAATTGCCTCCCCGACAATGGTGCCAATTTGTTAGGCGACGTGTTTGCCCGTTCGTTTGATAGGCATACATACATGGCTATGCAAAAATAGAGTTCTTTAAATTCTTAAATTGAATCAATTAAACTAACCCAGGGGTAGTCTAGTGGAAGTACGGGTCGAATCCACGAAAGGTATAGATACTTAATAATTATAATTCGTGCCAATCTCAATAGTAACAAGTCACAAGAATGCGTGTCTTCTCAGGATAAGCACTCAAGTGACAAAGTAGGAAAGGGTTTAAGAAATAAACACATGGATCAAGAACGGGAAAAACAGAAAAGGGGAAGAATAAAGTTATGCAAGACTCAATAGAATAAGCACTTAACCAATGAATCCATTTCCATTAGACAAGTTAATCCTAGAACTTCATCCAATACCAAATCATTGCAATTGAGTACCTATCCTATACAAAATTAACTAGCACCTCAAACCGATCATATTAATCGTATCCTATTTAGTTAACCACGACAAACACCAATGATTCAAACTAAAGGATGCATTAATGTGAAGAGCACTAAGATATGGGCATGAGGGACTAGCCCAAATATGAATTCTCTAAATATAAATCCTAACTCAAACCAACATTAGAACAAAATGCTTTCTTTAAAGGAATAGAATGTGACGAATGAAACAAACTAACCTAGACTTATGAGATACTAATCCAATCCTGGGCAATCAATCTAGAATTCAACTAATAAATCAATGAACATTGAAACGCAAGAGAACTAATAGTGTCAAATAAAGCAATAGATAAAGGGATAGAAAATCTCATAACTTAATCAAACAAATTTTTTATAATATGGCTAACCTTGAAAGATTAGCCCATAGTCATCTTGCACAATAATGGAGATTAGGGTAAAAATCTCCCCAAAAGGGAGAAAGAGGCAACCAAGAGAAATCGTAGAAAAAGTTAACCCTAAAATAATAGAGTTTCTCCTTAAAAAACCCTAGAATCTAATATTTAATATAATAATAATAATCTAATTAATTAATATAGAATGATAAATTATTTAATTAACTCAAACTAATATAATGTATGTGGACTCTCTCGACCAGGCACTGCAAGGGAATTCTCGGCCCAACTAATAACCAGAATTGGCGCGCGCCTAAGTTTCATCGGCGGCCGCCGATGAGAATTCTGTTTCAGCATCTGCAAACTCTGGTTACGTTCATCTATTGAGGGTAGATACTATACTTCAAGATATAACTCTAGAATTTGGAATCACTTCATTTGGACATCGGAGCTGAGAGAAAAAGCTCTTTGAACCCAGTACAATATCCTACAACTCGCATCCTTGACACAGTCTTCACTCTTCGTCTTTGGTATTGCACATTCCATGTGGAATCATCGATGTATCCTAATATGAACTAAAGTAGCTCATAACTTACCAAGTATCATCTAATTCTTTTGTAATAAAGGCGTCGTAGACATGTCTTTCAAATGTCAATTATTCAAACCAAATGAGGCATTAAACACATAGTACCATGATATGAGCATGAGCGACTAGCCCTAAATATAAATTCTCTACACATAATCCTAGCCAGTGTTCTAAAAAACGCTAGGCGGGTGCTAGACGGTGAGGGGGGACTAGCGCCTAGGCGGATCAATATTATAACACTTATTTTTATATTCTATTACAATTTCATTATATATGAAAAGCTAAATAGAAATATATTAATATATAATTTTCATAGTAATTCATAATTTAACTATGTATTTTTAATATAACCATATAATTCGCGAATTAATCATCTAAAATTCATAAACTTTATAGCATTTTTCAAAAGAAGATCCATAAGACCACAATAAAAAAAATCCTACAGTTTTCAACTTAATAAAATAAAAATATAATCTAACCCTCCATCTATTCATTCTCAAAGTCCTTCTGAACTTGAACTTGAACTTTTTGCTCCATGTCTGACTCATCAAGCTCAAACTCATCACTATCTTTATCTACATCATTTGTTCCATCCAGTGTTCTAAAAAAACGCACCTAGGCGGCCGATTTTTTCCCACTGCCTAGTTGAAAACGCTTAGCAACTAGTCGTTACGTTAGGGTGCCGCCTAGAGCCTAGGCGGGGCCTAGGGGGGATTTTAGAACACTGATCCTAGCATAAACAGATACTAGAATAACATGTTTGCTTCAAAGGAGTAGAATGCGTCAAACATGCATAATCTATCCTAGCAGTGGATATAATCAATATACAAATAGGTTGCCAGACTAGCAAATATGTCAATAATACTAATCATTCAAGTTCAAGAGAAATTAATAACATCAATAACGCAATAGGTAAGGGATAGAAAAACTCACAACTGTATCAAATTGGAAACTTCATAATCTGGCTAAGCGATGAATGTTTAACCCATAATCATCTTACACAATAATGGAGAAATCTCCAAATTCTCCGAAAAGGAGAAAAGGAGGCAACATGGAGAAGAAAAGCTAACCCAAAGACAATAGAGTTTCTCCTTAAATAATAACCTTAATCTTCTAGACTAAGAAAATGAATTAATAATAATAATATCTTAACTAACTAACTTGTAGATTGTTTCCAACCAAATCTTCAATAAAAATCAATAGCTAAATCTTGCAAAGGTAACTAACAGATCTCAGCCAGTCCAACGAGAAAGGAACTATTGGCTCAAGTAACAACCAGAATCGGCGGGAGCCTAAGATTGTTGGCGGCCACCGACGAGCACATTTCAGCTTCTGCAATGTTGTAAAAAAACACCATAACTTTTGACTCTGAACTCTGATTACGCTCATCGTTTGAGGGTAGAAACTATTATTCAAGAACTAATTCCTAAACTTGTAATAACTTCATTTGGACATTGGAGTTAAGAGCAATAGGCCTATAAACCTAGTACAGTGCTCTACAACTCGCATCCTTGACTCGGTCATCAACTCTTTGTCTTCGGTTTCGGTCTTGATCTTCTCTGTAGCTCTTCTAAGTCTTCAAAGCCGTATAAAGCCTTATTAATCACTTGATATTGAACATTCCATATAGAATCATCAACGTGTCCTAGTTTGCACTAATGTAGCTCATAACTTACCAAAATATCGTTAATTCTTGTGTAATAGAGGCGTCGTAGATGTGTCTATCAAGCTACCACTTCATAGGAAATGAAAATCATGCAGAACTCCAAGTGCAAAGTCATTAACAAGAATAATAACACAATATTCTCAACTCAACCTAAACTCCACTAAATCATCACATCACCAAATATCATCAAATCTCAATCATAATCAATCACCAATTCCTAGGAAAAATCTTTATAGCTCAAACACAACAATATGCATCAAACACCATATGAACACAAATCTAACCTAGACTACTCGATACCATCATCAAATGTGCACTAAAATGACATAATAATGTAAAAACACCCCGAATCTTGTTTTTTCCAGGCCTATTACCTGTCAGATCTTAGTATCTCAGATGCCCTTTCAGGTTTTCAACTTATCTCATGATTCAAAAAATTTGGCTTTTTAATCTTTATGCTCTTGTATTTTTCAAAAATGATATTTAGAATACCAAACTCCTCACCCACACTTAAAATATGCATTGTCATCAATGTACTGGCATCAGGTATAAGGGATAGAAGAAAGATACCAATGAAGAATGGTAGGACTCTTGTGAAAAGGAGCCCAGGAATGCTCCATGTCATCTTGGATAGGTGGAAATGAATGTTGATGGTGGACATGTGCTCACAAAGGATTGTCGGAGAAGAAATGGATCCAACCCGATGTAGTGCGGGCTAGCATATTGGTGGCACTAGTGGAATCTTGAAACAGGTTGTCTATGAGTAGTGTTGGAAAACAATGGAACTCGTCGATCTTCAAGATAGTCTTCGGTGATAGAGCAAATAAATCCTTACAATCACTAAATCTTCACATCTCTACACTCTATTTTTGGCTTCGAGGGGGATTCCCTTTCAATTTTCACTCTAGCATCTCTTTCTTTTATGCTTTCACTCCCTTAATTCTTTTCACTCACATAAACACTCAGTTATTTTTCTTTGTTTTCTTTTCACTCTCTTCTTTACTCTCAAATTCTTTTAAAAACGCTCATTTCTTTTTATCACATAGGCACTCAGTTTTGAAAAAGATTCAAGAGATTAGAAATTATACCCTGGAGTGCGCAGGTTGGGTGGGTAAAAGAATCATAATAGATAACTCAATCAAAAGACTCTATGACATTAAACAAACTAAGACAACTTAGAAATTGTGAAATATGAAATTACCTATGTCAGGTTGCCTCCCAATAAGCTCATTGTTTAATGCCATGGCTCGACGTTTTAATGCTCACTCATCAAGGATCAATCGGGGTTTTAACTTTCCACACCAAAACTCTTACTCATAACTCCAAGCTTATACTCGTTTTCATGATTCAATGGGCCCGTATCCTTAGGCTTCGGAGGTGGTGGAACAACTTTCTCTTGTATCTCAAACAATGTATCATCCTTTTGTTATTGATATGTATATCAACAACTGCTTCAGCTTGGTACGACTAGCGGCAAGCTCCTAGGATGGAGGGGAAAGAGCCGTTGAATGAAGTCTTAAAATCATCACCCGGATCAGGCCACGGCGACGGGCGTGGCTGGAAAAGGGGTGGGCGCTGATCAATCCGCACATGAGAAGGACACCACGGAGGCGGGCGCGACTGTGAGAGGGGTGAGCGCCTGGTGGCTAGAGACGGGCTCCGCCCAGAGTAGGGCTCTCACAATCAGCTTCATGGACGAAGTGGCAAGCGTCAATGATTAAGGGACAGGAACAACCGAGAGACTTTACATCGGGTTCTTTCAATAAATGCTCAGTATCATCAACATCCTTTGCATAACCAAAATCGATAATGAACTTCTTCTCAAACTCACTCCCAATTGCCTTCAAATCAGTCTCATCTTCATCAAAACACACAAGAAAAGAAACTCACATTGTGGATGTCTGGATTCTTTTCCCTGAGATCGGAAATGACCCAAGATCTGTTGTTCAATTTTCCCTACAACCTCGGTAAATTGACCAAGTTTATTCTCATGGTTCTCTTTATTATCTTGCATCTTTATATGAGACATAGCTAATTGCTTCATACCACTTAGGAGATCGGTGTAGCTCTGTTCGAGTACTCCTACAATCTCTTCAAGAGAAGGTTGTAAAGGACGAGGGATTGGTGCTTACGGTTGAGGCTCAAATTGCATCTTTAAACGTCTTACCTCTTCTCTCAACATAGAAACTTCATCTTGATCACATTCTATATCACTGGCCATTGTCCCTCTTCTTTCTCTTTTGAAATAACGTCTAGAATCACCCGCCAATGATGTGATTATAGCTAGAGCTTCTTCATGGGACTTCATCATAATACTTCCTCCACAAGCCGAATTCACTAATAGGTGATTGTCATCGCAAAGTCCACCATGCAAGTATAAAATCAAGCCATGCTTAGCATAATTATGGTAAGGATAACTCGACACTAGCTTTTTCAAGCGCTCATAACAATCATAAAGTGACTCATCAACCGCTTGCTCTATATTGAAAATATTTTCTTGAGCCTACTTGACTTCGTGGCAGGGAAATATCTCTCTGACAGGACCAAATGTCGTCGGGTGATCCTGATCAAATAAATCCCTTATACTCCTATAAAACAGTAGAGTGGTAAGTCGGGGTCGAATCCACGAGGAACCAAGAGTATTCACTTCTTCTAGTACTAAAATGACTAACAAGTTGAAAGTAATTGCTTGGGGGATTTGTGAAATTGATTTTGTTTTTGTATTAATTGGGAAAAGCCTTTGTATGGTTGGTCGTCACCTTCTAGTCTAATTCAATGGTCCTAGGTTCTTATATTCGGGTTCTAATCTCTATTCTAATTCCTTTATGTCTTCTAATCGCCCTATACCATGTATTAATGTCGCTGGTTAGGTCAACTAGCCCTAACAACATCTTGTCTACAAATCTAGCCTTAAAACTATTAAGACTAGATCCTAGACAGCATTAAGTAGTGCTCTAAAAAATCCCGCCTACGCTAGGCGGCACCCTAATGTTGCTACTAGTTGCAAGGCGTTTTCAACTAGGCGGTGGTAAAAAAATCGTCCGCCTAGACCCGTCTAGACCCGCCTAGGCCCCGCCTAGACCTGCCTAGGCGCATTTTTTAGAACACTGGACGGAACAGATGATGTAGATAAAGATAATGATGATTTTGAGCTTGATGAGTCAGACATGGAGCAATAAGTTAATGTTCATGTTGAGGAGGACAATGAGAATGAATAGATGGAGGATTAGATTATATTTCTATTTTATTAAGTTGAAATCTGCGTTGAAAACTGTAGGATTTTTTCTTGTTGTGGTCTTGTAGATCTTCTTTACGAAAAATGCTATAAAGTCTATGAATTTTAGATGATTAGTTAGAAAATTATATGGTTATATTAAACATAAATAGTTAAATTATGAATTACTATGAAAACTATAAATTAATATATTTCTATTTAGCTTTTCATATAATGAAATTGTACTAAAATATAAAAATAAGTGTTGTAATATTGATCCGCATAGGCCCCGCCTAGACGCCTAGGCGCTAGTCCCCTCCTCACCGCGTAGCACCCGCCTAGCGTTTTTTAGAAAACTGGCATTAAGATCATGGATAACTAGGAAGGTGCACTGCCCTTGGCACCAACACCTCAATAATCTCCCTTTCCTACAAGTCCAACTAGTACAAGTAAAGATTCGTACTACTAAGCAGATAGGGTTCTCCAACTCGGATAAACCAAGCCCTAGCAATATTAAATCGAAATAACAACCTAGGTGATCAATCTATGAAGTTCATTCAATTCAATTATCAATCTGAGCAAGAGATTAAAGCAACAGAGACATAATATATATTAAGAATCAAAGATAAAAAACCTCACATTGAATTAGCCCAGAGGCGCGAACCAACCACACAAAGTCAAAGGAGATTACTCCTGCCTCATTGCTAAAACCCTAATGAATTCTGAATTGTAAAGCGTAAAGTGGTGTTCAGGGAGAGGCAAAGCTCTCCCTATTTATAATGAAAGGAGTGGCTAACCTTAAATGATAACCCTAAAATGTGTTTAGAAAGGCCCAGCCTGAATTACACTTAATCCCTAGGTTAAAAACTCACTTAAACATTCGGAATAAGGTTTTCTCGCGGCGCCTCAGTGGCAGGGACGCGACCACCTCCTATTTAGGCGTGATCGCGTCGCCTCCATGAGCATAGGGGCAATCGTGCGTTGTCCGGTGCGATCGCGTCGCTGTGAGTTTGGCCCAGCTCGTTGCGCAAGTTGGGCGCGAGCGTGTCCGGGGCCAAAATCCTTCTTTTGCCTCCTTCTTCACTTGTGTTTTGCTCCTTAGCTCCCGCGTCTTCTCCCTTATGATCATAATCCTCTCGATTGTACTATTTGCTCTTCGAAGTTTGGACTACGACATTTATGCTCCGATTGTGGCCTATGACGCCCATGGTTGATGTTAATTCCCACTCCTTATGGTGTACGAGAGGCCGCCAATCACTCTCTAAGACTAACTTCTTCAGTTCTTCACAGTTGGTAGCACTGCCAGTCCAAAGAATACGATACCAATCCTTCGTTTCCTCTTTAAAGAGAAAGAGAAGAGTCGAAGAATCATTTGATCAATTGGAACACCAGTTGGTTGAGTGACTATGCAAATTTTAAGTAATTCATTCAAGTGATGGATGTGGTCCTCTTGTGCTGAGCCGCTGAATTTGGGGAGCAAACAGAATACTCCTAGCCTTATCCCAAATATTACCCCATTAGCAAGGTCGGGAACTACACACCACGTTGGACAGACTCCAAGTTTGGAGCAACTAAAGATTCAAGCGTAAGATCAACCATCGTATGGTCCTAAAGAGTCAATGAAAGCGAATCCCTGAAAAAAGAAGAACACTCCCAAAAACTATTAGAAGCAAAGGTGTTAGTCGTCAGATAGACTCACACCGAAATTGGCAAAATTATAAAAATCAAGTAAATTGCCTCTCCTTTAACCGCGCCAATTTGATAACGCGTGTTTGCCCGACATTTTATAGGCAAATAAACACGGCTATGAAAAATAAAGTTCTATAAAATCTTGACGGAATCAACTAAACAATCCAAAAGTTGTATAGTGGAAGTACGGTTCGAACCCACAAGAGGTATAGATACTTCATAATTACAATAAATGTCAATCTCTTGGTAACCAATGACAAGCATGTGTGTCTTGTCAGGAAAAATACTCAAGTGACAAAGTTATGAGAGAATAAAATAGGCAAAGCACTTAGATAAATCAATCCATTTCGAGCTGACAAGTTGATCATAGAAATTCATCCAATACAAAATTATTGCAGTTGAGTTCCTCCTCCTATACGAAAGTAGCTAGCACCTCAAACAGAGCATAATTAACCATGACGAACACCAATGGTTCAAATTAAAGGAGGCATTAAGCACAGATTACTAGGATGTGGGCATGAGGGACTAGTCCTAAATATCAATTCTCTACACATAATCCTAACACAAATAAATACTAGAATAACATGCTTGCTTCAAAGGAATAGAATGCATCAAACATGCAAAATCCATCCTAACAGTGGATATAATCAACATACAGATAGGTTGTTAGGCTATCAAGTATGTCAATAATCCTAATTATTCAAGCACAAGATAAATTAATAACATCAATAAAGCAATAGGTAAGGGATAGAAAATATCACAACTATATCAAACTGAAAACTTCATAATCTGGCTAAGCGATGAATGCTTAGACCATAATCATCTTACACAATAATGGAGAAATATCCAAATTCTCCCAAAAGGAGAAAACGAGGCATCAAAATAATAGGATTTCTCCTTAAATACTAATCATAATCTTCTAGACTAAGAAAATGAATTAATAAAAATAATATCTTAACTAACAAATTTGTAGATTCTTTCCAAGCAAATCTTCAATGAAAATCAATAGCCAAATCTTGCAATGGTAATAACAGATCTCGGCCAGCCCAACAAGAAAGGAATTCTCAGCCCATCTAACAACTAGAGTCGGTGGACGCCTAAGATTATTGATGACCGTCGACGAGCACATTCAAGCTTCTGTAATAACTTTTGACTCCGAAAACAGATTATGCTCATTGTTTGAGAGTAGAAACTGGACTTCAATATCTAATTCCTCAAATTTTAATAAATTTATTTGGACATCTGAGCTGAGAGAAATAGGCATTTGAACCCAGTCTGGTGCTCCACAACTCACATCCTTGACTCCGTATTCAATGCTTCGTCTTTGACTTCGGTCTTAATCTTCTCTTTAGCTCTTATAAGTCGTCAAAGCCTTGAAAGCCTTCTAAAACCTTCTTAATCACTTAATATTGCACATTCCATGTAGAATCATCAATGTATCCGAATATGCACTAATGTACCTCATAACTTACCAAAATACCGTCTAATTCTTGTGTAATAGAGGCGTCGCAGACGTGTCTATCACTTACTTAACCAGGAGGCCAAATAACTTTTCAAGTTGTACTAATTGTCCGGAACGCATTAATTAGGCACACGAGTTCTCTTTATCTTTCGTACTTCCAAAACGATCATTACGTTGAAGCTTTTAATAATGTCTCACAACGAGAACAACGTGAATAATCCTGATTGTTGGCACTAGCTAAATGCACCACCACTTATATCCATATATAAGGATACGATCATGACCAAAAGATATGAGGGAACATCCTCCTAATACCAAGTTATAAAGAAACAAATAGACCTTGCGAGGTAAACAATGTTCCTATCAATACTCGTGCTAACTCCACATTCATATTCACAACATAGTTTATCTATCACCCTAATATAATAATGTATATATATAATAAGTGTAGCCATTATATTCATACAACCTAAACATGATATTCATTTTAGGTTTATAATTAATGTTCCCAACACAAAAGAGAATAACTTTATTTCAACTTAATATAACAATCAATTTATTGTTAATTAAGACAATAATGGAATAAATTAAGTAAGAAAGAGTGAACCGCCACTTGTCTTAGGTTGGAAGATATTAATATGTGTCAAATGAAGATAAGATTTTTAGTTGACCGATCCGATTATTATTTCGATCCCGATTTAAATGTGATACCCAAATCATAAGAATAAACTATGGTTAAAATTTTATTTGGATCAACCTGATATAATATACGGATAGAATTGAAGCATTAAAGAAAAAATAAGTATACATACTTATGTGCATTTCTTTATCTTAGAAAAATCAAGTAGTTAGTAAAACTAACCCACCTTTATACAAACCTGATTTTAAACAAATACAATAAAAATAAAACAAAGAAGAGAAGAAGAAATATGTGTAAAGTGTACGATCGATTGAAATCAATAGAAATTGAAAAGTGGACAACATTGGTACGAAGAAGTAAGAACCCTTTTAAATTTAATAAAAGTGTGTCATGGAGAGACTTGATATTTTAGTTCTGATAAAATAATCACCATAACAGATGGAAAGATATTGCAAAAAGCATAATAATGTACAGATGTATGAGATAGATATTTGAAAAGAACTCAAAATGAATGGAAGTAATCCGCCGAAGACTTACAAATTGATCAAAGTACCACATTAAATTTCAAGGATTAAAAATTCAAAAGACTATAACATGCAGTAATCTAAAATAGGCAAAAGAAATAAAAGATTAAGTTATGGCTGACAATCAACAAGCCCAAGAACAAAATACAAAAGGAAGGTTACTAAAAGATGACTGATTAATAGGGGTACACTCAACATGCACGAATCCGATTCCAAAGAAAAGGAACAGAAACAAAGAGTCGAAAAGCAAAAATTTTAGAAATGAAAGGATGAAGATGAGAGTAGTGTCTCACCCTCATGAAATTGAAGACGGGGACACTAACACCACTGATAGGAAGGTGCACCTCCATAGAATACACCACCAAATGGATAGAACAAAAGACTCAAAATAAAGGAAGAAGATGGTGTAGTTTAGGGATTCCAGTCTACTCTATTTATAGGGAAATGGGTGATTAAAGGTGAATAATGGATGCCTTTTTCATACAATAGTAATGTTGAAAATGATAACTCAAAATTCAAGGAAATAAGGAGGAGGTGGATGCAACTTTTAGAACTCTAGTAAGGTTATTGTCAATCACACGGACTTTGAAATACAATCAATGAAAAAAGACTATACTTGTATATTATCTATTATATATAATAGTTAGGCTATACCATTTTCAGTAAATGTCTAATTGAATGTCAAAGTAACGGCATTTGACAATTCAATTCACCCGGTCAAAGTAATGACATTTAATGCAGAAATTATAAGAGTTCAAAAACAATAAATGACCAATAACTCATCCTACTAAAAATTAATGGAGTATTTTAAATAAGAAATGTATTATTTTCAACTTAGTTTTGTACATAATTTATAATTCCATACGAGTATCAAATTACACAAAAAATATTTATCCGCTGATAAAAATATAAACATTTTATCAAATGTTGAGTAAAGCATATTAAAGAAATCACAATCGCAAAGTTCAATTGTATTATTTGAAAATAATGTTTAATATGTAATATTATGTTTATATAAATATTTTATCAAATATTGAGTAAAGCATATTAAAGAAATCACAATCGCAAAGTTCAATTGTATTATTTGAAAATAATATTTAATATGTAATATTATGTTTCAATTCAAAATCATATACATGACAACCTCCATGTGTACCTTCAAAATTTTATAATCACATTTTCTGATATATAAGTATCATGCACATATCAAAAATAATAAATGTCCTCAATATACCCTATTAAATGTCTTCTATTAATTAATCTTAAAAGATAAAAAGAAGACTCATGTAGTTCTCATTAGTTTAACTTTCAAAAATAAATGACTCAATTATTCTAAGTAATTGTCTTTAGCTAAATATCAATTATTATTGCAATCTAATGGTTTAACTTATTATAACAACTTGACCGAAATTGACATGTTATCCAATTAAAAGGTAAAATTGATATATGATTATATTAAGTATGTAGGATTTTTAAAATATAAATCTAATCCAATCTATCTATAACTAATATATTTATCTAATCTAATATCAAGTATCTAATACCAAGCATCTAATATCGACGTATATATAAATGAACTTTTAGGGGTGTCACCAAACAACAATTGAGAGCATTTTTAAGAAATTACGGGTATTGCATGTAATTTATGGTTATTATGGTGTCATCAAAAAGTAATTGAGGACATTTTTAAGAAATTAAGACCTATTTTCAATAAAAGCTATTTAGTTGTGTATAACATATATGGACGTTTACACTGATTAGAATTAAACTTATTTAACATTGTATGAAATAACTTAGAATTAGACCTACATGAAATATAAATCAGTCTCATCAAATAAGCTAAAATCTTGATATACATAAGACCCGTGAAAAGTACGGGCAAAAAGATTCTAGGTCTAATATTCTAATCTTATCACATATAATATAAAAAAGCATGCAGTGTAATCACAATAGAATAATCAAAGTCCGTGCGTAGCACGGGCCGGAATGTCCTAGTTGAATGAAAGGCTACATGGGAGGAAGATGGAGAGCGGGTGGGACAATTTATTATTTTAAATAGTTACCTTATTCACCTATAACTTTTAAAAAATTGCAAAAATATGCTTTCAACATAATCCACCATTTAAAGTAATTACAAGGCTCTTCAAAATATACTTTTAAAAGCTAAAAAATGTCTTCTAAAATGTATTCAAAATCTTATATCATAAATAATTAAATATTGACTTAATTATATGTAAAGAAACTCATTTAAATAATTAAATATTGACTTAATTATATGGAAAGAAAATCATTTAAATTATTATCAAAATAATTTCTGATCATAGATTGAATATAAATATAATTATAATTAAAATAATAATAATATTATATAAACGCTCGTTATCAAAGAGAAGGTTATTGCACATGTAAACCTTATTCGCAATGAAGATATGGTTCGCGAGGGAGATAGAATAAGTGTGGTTTGCTGGCCACCCACTCACACCTTAATAGCATGAATCGTACACCTTGCTTAGGGTCAGTGGGTTCTCATTAAATAGATTAAGTCTCACCCTTATTACTTAGTTAACTTTGCTTATCATCTCCCATATAGCGTAATATGATTAGAATAGCCTAATCACCTTGGTCAAAATGGTTATACATTGAGCATACCATCGTATGAATATTACTCAACTAGTCCCGGAAAATCCTTGACCCATCTGAGTTTGCTACACATATCGCTTGTATCATACTCATGATATTAATCAATGGAGGGACGACAATCAGCTCATCCTTTTAGAGGCGTCGATCATTAAACAGCTGTAACCTTCATATTCTTATTATTCATTTGTTAAGTACATTATATTCATTACTGAATTGAGCGTAAAAGTGACCGTCTAGGAGATCCACATCTCTAGTTCTGGGTCTTTTACCGGATGTTAGAGACATCGTTTCATTTAGAAGCAAGAGATGCAGAAAATATATAAGAAGGAAGACTACAAGGCCAAGAAGATGGAGTGTTATCATCCTCTATTCGTTGGACCAAGGTGTCGACGAACCCGGACTTCAACATAGGCGCCGACAGTGAGAATCTCCTCACACTAGTGAGGTATCCATCGTTTCAAGAACTTTCAGTCTCACCCTTAGAGCACATATGATCATTCCACCAAGAGATAAAGAAATCCAGGGAAGGTAAGTCACACTTGACTGGAGACTAAATTGGCAAAGTATACATCCGACTGTAGTCTTTTCATGAAATTTAGGGTTAGCTCGTGATATGAGTCAATCATGATTATTCTATTCACGTTATTTAGCACACATTTATATGAGTTTATAGATGTTTAATTAGAGTTGTAATGATCCGGACTCGGGAGTCGAGTAAGTTGTATTTGAGGATATTTACATGCTTTTGAGAGGACTCCAATATTGAAGTTGACGATGAAGAATGAAGTTACGAGAATTGAGATGAATTGAGGTGTTTCTGAAGATGAAGTACAAGTCTGTACAACACAATGAAGGAAGTAGCTTCTAGAGTACATAAAGGCAGCCGTGTCTTGCTCCCATTATCTACGCAGCCCACATCGGTGAATAT
This sequence comes from Phyllobates terribilis, assembly GCF_046119375.1. Taxonomy (NCBI): domain Eukaryota; kingdom Metazoa; phylum Chordata; class Amphibia; order Anura; family Dendrobatidae; genus Phyllobates; species Phyllobates terribilis. Next base: position 75,069 of record NW_027365684.1, on the reverse strand, counting down.
TATACAAAGAAGGCGTATTTTGGTGTTTACAGAAGACAAAGTTTAGAAGGAGAGAAGGTAGAATAATTCTCCCAAGTGCGACCCGCGCGTTCTGTTGTGCCCGTGGCCGATCAGTTATGGAAGATTGACTCGGAATTCTTATTCATCATAGAATTTCCAAGTTACTTATCACTTTTTGCCTTTTTGAGTTATTAGAATAATTAGATACAATTTAGTTTATTTTATCTCTTAAGCAGAAGATTGAGTAGGTTTCATTCTCCTATTAAAGGGAGCGTTTCTCCTAGGATATCGGTGTGTGTGACAGTTACAGTTAGACAATCTCATGTTTTTGTCTAAGCATCTCTATGAGAAGCTAAGTTCGCAGTTGTTTCATCTTACAATGAAGTTTATACAAGTTTGGTTTTTGTGAGTAATTTTCTATCATTATTTTATTCCATCAGTGTTATTTATACTTCTCTTGATGATACACTTTATTTCTTTCTACTATTTTTTTAGGTTGATCACTTAGTTGAGATAATATAATTCATACAGTTATCACAGTAACATAATCTTTAATATGGTCAGTCTGGTTGTGTGCATATTAGGGTAGGGAGTTGCATACATAATTTAGATTTGTCAGTTTTATTTTTGTCTTATCTCGAGTATACCTTTCTAGTGAGTTGCAGAACTAATTCACACGGTTCTCGTTGTGAATGTATATTATGTTCGTGTCTTCTAGATTATGAATGAACCGAAATTGAATTTGATAGGTTAAAGAACTAGAAGGATCGAAAATCATAACGTGTACAAATGGATTTGTAAGGTGGAACATTAATCCCATAAATTACTAAAAATCAAATCTTTGTTTATTTTCGACATTTCTACAAAACCCTTGTTGTTACTAAAGTTTCAATCTTTATTTGCTAAATCTTGCTAAATCCTTTTTCTCGTGGGATTTGACCTTGTGCTTTCCATGTTCTGTTGTATTGGGTATTCATCATGAATAGTAATTTCTGATGTGTTTGATGACACACACATCATCTCATCTCAGTTTTGAGTGGTTTATACCACTCTGACGGGCGTGTCGTTAGGTGATTGGCGGCATCAAGTACATCATAAAGAGTGGAAATTAGCATCAACTACAAGCATAATAGGTCACAAATGGAGTATATTTCCATAATCTCGGCTTTATGGAGCAAAGTGTCTAAATACGAGGACTACGTGCACAAGGGAGAAGACGTGGAAGGCGAGGAATGAGCATGGGCCAAGAAGAGAAGTGAAAGGGGAGAATTGCCCTGGGCGCGATCTCACCTTAGGACACGCGGCCAAGCTGAGGCAATCGCACAGTGGCACGACCACGCCACACAAGACGTGTCGGCGCCTTAGTCACTGGTGGACGGCGCGACCGCGCCGACAGAGATGCGTCTGCGCCTTTGCTAAATCATGCGTCGAGAGAATCCCTAGTTTCGTGGGCTTAATTGGGCTCTTTACCTAGATTTTGTATTAATTTTGGGTTGGGTTCTGTATTCTTATTTATAGGGAGAGCTTTTCCTCCTTCCTAGGCATCACATTTTCTCGACAATAATTTATTAGCTTTGTTAGGATGAGGAGAGAGTAATCTCTCAAGCTTTGTTCTCCGGGCGAAAGCCTGCGGAGGTATGGGTTTGTAGGTTTTCTCTTATGGTTCTAATAAATATGCTATTACTTTGTTTTAATCTCTTGTTTTTCTTATACATTGATTGCAATGTGTTTATCTAGCTTAGCTACCTAGGTTTATATATTTCCTTCATATAGCTAGGGCCTGGTTTATCCTAGTTGGAGAACCTTGCCTACTTGGTGGCACAAATCTTTACTTGGACTAGTTGGACTTGTAGGATGTGGAGATTAATGAGCTGTAGGCGGCAAGGGCAATAGATTTTCCTATCTATTAATGAACTTAATGCTGCCTAGGAGTTAGTCTTGATAATTTCAAGGCTAGGTTGGTAGGTAAGACTATATTAGGACTAATTTACCTAACTAGCAACTCTAGTACATGGATTAGGACAAACTTAGCATATAATAAAGAGATTGAACCCAATTGAAATAGGAAATCTAGGATCAAACCCATAACTTAGTAGGTAGATGCTTAGGAGAACAAAGCACTTGCTTTTATTAGGTTTCTTAATCAATCAATCATACTTCCCCCTTTTATCCCTTTGTTTACTTTTAAGTTAGTCTCTTTGCAAACACAAGATTGGATACGTAGACTCCCTGTGAGATTCGACTCCTACTTGCCACTCTACACCCGTAGATAAGTAAGAAAGGATTTACTTTGATAAGGACCAGCAACATCCCTCGTCAAATTGGCACCGTTGTCGGGGACTGAACCCGGGTCACCCGCGTGACAAGCAACATTAAGTTCACGAATAGATAGGAAAGTGTATTGCCCTTGGCGCCTACACCTCATTAATCTCCACATCCTACAAGTCCAACTAGCCCAAGTAGAGATTTATGCCACCAAGTAGGCAAGGTTCTCCAACTAGGATAAACCAGGCCCTAGCTATATGAAGGAAATATGTAAACCTAGGAGTTAGTCTTGATAGTTTCAGGACTAGGTTGGTATGTAAGACACTATTAGGACTAGTTGACCTACCTAGCAACTCTAATACATGGATTAGGACAAACATAGCATATAATAAAGAGATTGACCCAATTGAAATAGGAAATCTAGGATCAAATCCATAAATTTGTAGATAGATGCTCAGGAGAACAAAGCACTTTCTTTTATTAGTTTTCTTAATCAATCTATCATACTTCCCCCCTTTCTCCCTTTGTTTACTTTTTAGTTAATCTCTTTGCAAACACAAGATTGGATACGTAGACTCCCTGTGGGATTCGACTCCTACTTGCCACTCCACACCCGTAGAGAAGTAAGAAAGGATTTACTTTGATAAGGGCCCGCGACAGCCCTCGTCAAATTGGCGTCGTTGTCGGGGAGTCAAGTTTTCTTGTCTTGTGTTTGTAATTTGATTAGCTTTGGTGCGGACCGTCTACATGGTCAGCACCCGCATTACTGATGAGTTTTGATTGTCATAGATCCAGGTTGGAGCAGATCTCGAGAGCAGGAGAGGAGATGGATGAACTAGAGGCAAGGCTAAATCAACTTCAAGAGAGTTCTGACGAAAGGAGAGCAACAACGAGAGAGGCTGTGAGGATCGCCGAGATTGAGGCTGCAAAAGAGGTTGCGAGAGCCATTGAAAGGGAAGCCGAGCAACAAAGGTACTATCACTCCATGCAATAGCCCTATTCAACAATGGTGGAGGCCCTATCCCGACCCGGAGACTTCTACGAGGACCTTGATGCAAGTCTTGATCGAGCGTCTTGAGAGCACTACTAGAGTGATTGAGGAGAACACGAGGATGAATATTGATGAATCCCAAACAACCACAAGGTACATGAGTGAGCAAGTCAAGCGTATGATGGAAGCAATGGCCAAGTGGGAAGAGAGACGAGCCGCGAGCATGAACGCCACACCCGCCAGTACCGAAGAGAGATCAAATGAAGAGTACATGGAAGAGGAGGACACCGAGGTTGATGGTCCAGTCGATACCTAACTCAGTGAAGAAGAAGAAACCCCCAACCGGCCGCGAAGAAGGCGCGTGAGAACACCGCAGAATCCTTGCTCGTCCTTGCCTACACCGAGCGCGCTCGCGCCCCTGTTTCTGGAGACAAGCGTGACCGTGCACTCTCTTGGTGCGGCCGCGTCCCACCTATTGAGGACAGGCACGACCACGTACCCTACTCGCGCAATCGCGCCTTGACGATGATTTTCTCGGAAACATAAGTGCAACCGCGCCTCCCTATGCACGCCCGCACACCACTCTCCGCGCTGCGTTGTTACACTCTTCCTCTGCCGCTGCATTTTTGTGAGCACGGTCCAGGACCCCGGCTAGGTGAGGGAGGAAGAATGTTCGAGCCGAGGAGCGCTGAGTAGAGGTCGTATGTACCGGTTAGAAGGGGAGGACTTTGGCTAGACCAAGAAGCACGAAGGAGGTTAGGATGTAAGCCATACCAGAAGCAGGAAGGTTCTATAGATAAGGAGGGCCACGAGGAGCCCATACCAGAATGAGAGGGAAATTCGTCGAGCCAACGATGTTAAACAAAGGCGCTGAACGGGAGGCAACCCGTTTATGAGGTATTTTCTCTAATTTCACTCTTCTTTTTTACCTTTTTCTTTATCTCACAATGGGGACATTGCGTAGTTTAAGTGTGGGGGTAAGGAATTATCTCGTCTATCTAATTAGGTTGAATTTTAAGCATTTTAATTTTTATAGAGTCGGCTATCATGAGTTATCCTCCTTTATTCTTTGTGAACTTCTACAATGGTGTTTTGATTTTGAGTCTTTCTACTATGCCTTTAATGTTAATAATGCAACTAGATATGATGATGATATGATTGATCAACTTTAGGACTTTTACTCGAGCATGTAGTTTATTATTAGAATGCACTAGGTCCAAAGAGCACGCGATGATATGATGATGATATGATGATATGATATGATGATGATGATAGGATTTAGTCTTGATAGTTTCAGGGCTAGTTTGGCAGGTAAGACGCTATTAGGACTAGTTGACCTAATTAGCAACTCTAGTACACGGATTAGGACAAACATATCATATAATAAAGAGAATCAACCCAATTGAAATAGGAAATCCAGGATCAAACCCATAACTTTGTAGGTAGATGCTTAGGAGAACAAAGCAGTTTCTTTGATTAGTTTTCTCAATCAATCATATTTTTTCCTTTTATCCCTTTGTTTACTTTTAAGTTAGTCTCTTTGCTAACACAAGATTGGATACGTAGACTCCCTGTGAGATTCGACTCCTACTTGCCACTCTACACACGTAGATAAGTAAGAAAGGATTTACTTTGATAAGGACCAGCAACACCCCTCGTCAAATTGGCGCCGTTGTCGGGGACTGAACCCGGGTCACCCGCGTGAGAAGCAACATTAAGTTCACGAATAGATAGGAAAGTGTATTGCCCTTGGCGCCTACACCTCATTAATCTCCACATCCTACAAGTCCAACTAGTCCAAGTAGAGATTTATGCCACCAAGTAGGCAAGGTTCTCCAACTAGGATAAACCAGGCCCTAGCTATATGAAGGAAATATGTAAACCTAGGAGTTAGTCTTGATAGTTTCAGGACTAGGTTGGTACGTAAGACGCTATTAGGACTAGTTGACTTACCTAGCAACTCTAGTACATGGATTAGGACAAACATAGCATATAATATAGAGATTGACCCAATTGAAATAGGAAATCTAGGATCAAACCCATAAATTTGTAGATAGATGCTCAGGAGAACAAAGCACTTTTTTTTATTAGTTTTCTTAATCAATCAATCATACTTCTCCCCTTTCTCCCTTTGTTTACTTTTTAGTTAATCTCTTTGCAAACACAAGATTGGATACGTAGACTCCCTGTGGGATTCGACTCCTACTTTCCACTCTACACCCGTAGAGAAGTAAGAAAGGATTTACTTTGATAAGGGCCCGCGACAGCCCTCGTCAAATTGGCATCGTTGTCGGGGGGTCAAGTTTTCTTGTCTTGTGTTTGTAATTTGATTAGCTTTGGTGCGGACCGTCTACATGGTCAGCACCCGCATTATTGATGAGTATTGATAGTCATAGATCCAGGTTGGAGCAGATCTCAAGAGCAGGAGAGGAGATGGATGAACTAGAGGCCAGGCTAAATCAACTTCAAGAGAGTTCTAACGAAAGGAGAGCAACAACGAGAGAGGCTGCGAGGATCGCCGAGATTGAGGCTGCAAAAGAGGTTGCGAGAGCCATTGAAAGGGAAGCCGAGCAACAAAGGTACTATCACTCCATGCAACAACCCTATTCAGTGCAACAATGGTGGAGGCCCTATCCCGACCCGGAGACTTCTACGAGGACCTTGATGCAACTCTTAATCGAGCGTCTTGAGAGCACTACTAGAGTGATTGATGAGAACACGAGGATGAATATTGATGAATCCCAAACCACCACAAGGTACATGAGTGAGCAAGTCAAGCGTATGATGGAAGCAATGGCCAAGTGGGAAGAGAGACGAGCCGCGAGCATCAACGCCACACCCGCCAGTACCGAAGAGAGATCGAATGAAGAGTACATGGAAGAGGAGGACACCGAGGTTGATGGTCCAGCTGATACCTAACTCAGCGAAGAAGAAGAAACCCCCAACCGGCCGCGAAGAAGGCGCGTGAGAACACCGCAGAATCCTTGCTCGTCCTTGCCTACACCGAGCGCGCTCGCGCCCCTGTTTCTGAAGACAAGCGTGACTGCGCACTCTCTTGGTGCAACCGCGGCCCACCTATTGAGGACAGGCACGACCGCTAACCTACTCGCGCAATCGCGCCTTGACGAGGATTTTCTCGGAAGCATAAGTGCAACCGCGCCTCCCTATGCACGCCCACGCACCACTCTCCGCGCTGCGTTGTTACACTCTTCCTCTGCCGCTGCCTTTTTATGAGCACGGTCCAGGACCCCGGCTAGGTGAGGGAGGAAGTATGTTCGAGCCGAGGAGCGCTGAGCAGAGGTCGTATGTACCGGTTAGAAGGGGAGGACTTTGGCTAGACCAAGAAGCACGAAGGAGGTTAGGATGTAAGCCATACCAGAAGCAGGAAGGTTCTATAGATAAGGAGGGCCACGAGGAGCCCGTACCAAAATGAGAGGGAAATCCGTCGAGCCAACGATGTTAAACAAAGGCGCTGAACGGGAGGCAACCCGTTTATGAGGTATTTTCTCTAATTTCACTCTTCTTTTTTACCTTTTTCTTTATCTCACAATGGGGACATTGCGTAGTTTAAGTGTGGGGGTAAGGAATTATCTCGTCTATCTAATTAGGTTGAATTTTAAGTATTTTAAATTTTATAGAATCGGCTATCATGAGTTATCCCTCCTTTATTCTTTGTGAACTTCTACAATGGTGTTTTGATTTTGAGTCTTTCTACTATGCCTTTAATGTTAATAATGCAACTAGATATGATGATGATATGATTGATCAACCTTAGGACTTTTACTCGAGCATGTAGTTTATTATTAGAATGCACTAGGTCCAAAGAGCACGCGATGATATGATGATATGATATGATGATGATGATAGGATTTAGTCTTGATAGTTTCAGGGCTAGTTTGGTAGGTAAGACGCTATTAGGACTAGTTGACCTAATTAGCAACTCTAGTACATGGATTAGGACAAACATATCATATAATAAAGAGAATCAACCCAATTGAAATAGGAAATCTAGGATCAAACCCATAACTTTGTAGGTAGATGCTTAGGAGAACAAAGCAGTTTCTTTTATTAGTTTTCTCAATCAATCATATTTTTTTTCCTTTTCTCCCTTTGTTTACTTTTTAAGTTAATTTCTTTGCAAACACAAGATCGGAAACGTAGACTCCATGTGGGATTTGACTCCTACTTGTCACTCTACACATGTAGAGAAGTAAGAAAGGATTTATTTTGATAAAGGCACGCGACAACCCTCTTCAACATGTGAACTAGAGGTTGAACTAATTTCAGCAAAGGAGTCCTTGGTATATCGTGTCGGCTTCGTATTCAATGAAATGTCTTGCAAGGAAATCAGACTAAGGCAGACCTAAAAAACTCCCAAGGAACGTTCCCCTTCCTGGTCTTGGTGGTGGCGCAGCCGCGTCTACTACTTGACTCATCGTTTTCCCGGCAGGCGGAGTGAGTTCCTTCGAGCATTCGTGGTTCGTTGTCATGGCAGATGCTACTTCAATCGATGTCGCCCCTATCAAGGAAACAAGACCCAATCCGTCTACTAGGGCAAATAATGGGGTTCTGATGGAGAAAAATCAGCCGCCGAGGAGGGTCCAAGGCAATTCCCCTCCAATGGCAGATCCGAATAAACACAAACAACCGACTCTATCACCTATGTGTGCTCTCTCAAACATAGATTTGGATGATTGTGATGTCTATGAATTTTCCTTCGATGAGGTGCAGCGGGAAGTTGAAGAACAGAGCTTCGTTTTGATTGGTGGTATCATGGGTCCTTATACTTCAATCCGCGAAATGGAAGCATTCATAAGCATGAACTAGGCGGAACAAAAACCAAAGGTCAGTGTTCATAAAAATGGCATCTGGTCTTTTCGATTTCTGACTAAGGAGGATAGAGATTACGTCCTTGAACATGGTCCTTGGTCTTCAATGGGAAATACCCTCCATCTCTTACTCCAATGGGAAGTTGGAATGACGTATTCTTGGGACTGTTTTGAATCGGTTCCAGCATGGATTCAATTGAGGAATCTCAACCCATGGTTTCATTTTCCACACATGTTAAGCGTGATCGGTAGCCTGATGGGAACTGCCATTTCAATGGATGAAGATACAAGAGAGAGAAGGCGTGAGGATTATGCTTGTCTGCTTGTTCAAGTATCACCTGCAAACATACTGAAAGATTGCATTGCTCTAAAAGATCCAACAAGGAAGGTATATAGGCAGAGTATCTGGTTCGAGTGGGTCCCTTGGGTCTGCTCTAAATGTGTGAAATTTGGGCATGAAGATAAGAGATGTAGGGATCCTAATCACTCACAATCTAACCCTGCTGGCAGTGTTCCACCTACTGTAAATGCGTCTGACCAAAACGATGAGCCAATTAATAATGAGCCCTGCACTAATTTGCCTAAGATCACTCCTATAGACATTCAACTTGCTCTTCAGAAAAACAAAGACCCTGCCTAGAATAATTCCACTAAAACTCAGAAGCTGAAGAAGAATCCTCCTGAGACCACCAACCCACAGAAAAGAAAATATAATCATAAGAAGTCTAAGGGAGTACAACCTAATGCCATTAGAGTCTTACTAAGTAGCAATGCCCCGAACGGGGCTAAAGGTAATGTTTGAAATCTCCCTCGCCGCCTGAAACTCTAGGGGGTGTAACTCTGCCCCTAGAGCGAGGCTTATTACAGAGTTCTCTCGTTGGAATAATTTGGCTTTAATGGGTATCCTAGAATCCAAAATCGAAGCTTCGAAGGAAGCCATTGTTTGTAAGCGCTTGTTGCCCGGTTGGTCGTATGTGACAAATAGCTCTGGGTTGAGCAAGGGTCGTATTTGGGTTGCGTGGGACTCTATTCTCGTTGATGTTGTCATTAAGTTGGTGGAAAAATAGATTATCCACTGCTCTGTCACCAATAGAGATCAGCAAACGCACTTCTCAGCGTCTTTTGTTTACGCCTGTAACACCAGTGAAGCTCGCCTGCAGCTTTTGACTTCTCTTCGTAATCTGAAGCACTCTATTAATGGCCCCTGGATTGTACTTGGAGATTTTAATTGTATCACTGATGTTTCTGAGAAAATCCACTTTAGCAGTCGCCTCCATTCTGCTGATTTTGATTTCTGTCATTTGATGGCTGATATAAAGATTAAGGACCATCAATACTCGGGTGCCAAATACACCTGGAGTAACCAACAAATTGGTACGAGCAGAATTGTGTGTAAGCTTGACCGTGTCCTTACTAAAGAGAACTGGCAGTCTTCCTTCCCGAGTTCTCAAGTTAATTTTGCGGATCCAAGCTTTTCCGACCACTCCCCTAGCATTGTGCGTGTCAACCCTACACATCGCCAGAGGAAATTTCCATTCAAATTTCGGAATTTTCGGAAGGAAGAGGATGATTTTGCTGAGTTGGTTTGAAATTCATGGGAGATACCAGAAGAAGGTAATCCGCAATATGTTGTTGTTAATAAGCTCAAAAGAGTTAAAAGCGCTTTAAAGCATTGGCAGAGAGGGAGATTCCGCAAGCTTGAGATTATGGTTGATGAAAGCTCCGAGGCCTTAAAAACAGCGAATGACCGGCTTCAATCTAATTTTAGCAATGTCGAAATTCAGAGGGATGCTCTTGTTGCTAAGGAATTACTTGATAAAAGAATTAATCAGTTGCACAGCTTTATCGCACAAAAAATAAAAGTTGAATGGATCACCTTGGGCGAGGAAAACTCAGCTGCCTTCTATAATGGTCTCAAGACGAGAAGAGGTAGAAATTCAGTCCTTACGCTTCGAAATTCGAGGGGAGAGACGCTTGTTAACAGAGAAGATATCGCTACTTAATTATTGTGCTTTTTCAAGGGGCTATTCGGGTCTGTTTTGAATTCTGTTTCTCCTGACTTCAGTCTCCTTCTAGGACCGAAAATTGAGCTTGATGCTGGCGCTGATTTATGCAGGACTGTTACCATCTTAGAGGTTAAAAATGCCTTTGTGGGTATTGGGAATATCAAGTCCCCGGGTCCAGACGGTTTTGGTAGTGTCTTCTTTAATCATTGATGGGATATTGTTGGTGAAGATGTGTATGCGGCTATCTTTGACTTCTTTCGTAGATGTCGACTCCTTCGGCAATTGAATTCTACCTTTATCAATCTCATTCCTAAAGTCGACTCACTTTCCTGGTGAATGAGTTTCGACCCATTGCCTGTTGTAACACCTTGATGAAAGCCATATCAAAAATCCTGGTTGGAAGAATGAGGCCCTATCTGGACTTGATCATATCCAAGAATCAAGGTGCCTTTGTTCTGAATCGTCGTATTCAGGATAACATTGTTGTTGCTCAGGATCTTATTCGTGGCTATGATAGCAAGACCTCCTCGGCCAGATGCTTCATTCAGATTGACCTCCGTAAGGCATTTGATTGTGTTAGCTGGACTTTCCTTCGAGCTACATTGGAGTACTTTCATTTACCGGTTCAGCTGGTTAATTGGATAATGGAATGTGTCACAACTCCTACGTATTCAATCCTTCTTAATGGTGAAGCAGAAGGATTCTTTCATGGTGCCAGGGGCTTGCAACAAGGTGACCCTCTTTCTCCATTCCTCTTTGTTCTTGTTATGGAAATGTTCACCAGAATGCTTCGTAAAGCTGTTGATAGCCGTGGATTTTACTATCACCCTCGTTGCAAGCAGATACAACTTTCCTCCCTTTGCTTTGCGGACGATTTGTTGATCTTTTGTAAGCCCATTCTATCCACTATCCGCATTATTAATCAGGTCATTTGCCAATTTGCGGAGGAACCTGGTCTTGTGGTTAATGGCCAGAAATCTTGTATCTTTTTTAGAGGTGTCAGCACAGCTCATAAGGCCGACTGCGCTCAGATTCTGGGTTTCAGATGTGGCAGCCTTCCCGTCAAGTATCTGTGTGCCCCTTTGCATTCTAAATGTCTTCGGCCCGGGGATTACTTGCTGATCCTTAGTAAGCTTCAAAGCGCTATCTCCTGTCGATAAGCCAAGTATCTATCGTACCCAGGGAGGATGCAAGTTATCAAATCAGTTTTAGAGAGCGTTACTGGGTTCTGGATGCAAGTGCTTCAATTCCCCAAATCTATCTTGCGGCGAGTTGAATCCATTTGCCGATCGTATCTTTGGACAGGTGAGTCTGGAAACCGACGTTCCCTTGTTGCTTGGAAGGTTGTTTGCCATGGACTTGATTGTGGTGGCCTAGGGTTTACAGAATTACTTTCGTGGAATAAGACGCTACTTGTCAAGATGGCTATTGATCTTGATATGGATAGAGCAAGTATTTGGCGTGACTGGGCTAGTAGGAACCTTCTTAAAGGGGCTGATGTATGGAGTTGTAGGACTGTTGCCAGAAGTTCTGTTTTTGGCGCTCAGTTCTTGCGGCCAGAGATGATCTCAGTTCATACTTCCAAGGCAATCGCCCTCCCATTGTGCGACTGCTGCATACAAATGGGCGCATTGACTCTGCTGCTGTGTATAGGTACTTCGCGCCTCAATATTCCCATGTTCCCTGGTGTAAAATTATCTGGAAGGGTATACAACCGCGTAAATGGGCCTTCGTCAGTTGGCTTGCAACTCGAGACCGCCTTCCAACTAGAAAGCGTCTATTTTGGTGGGGAGGAAGTGACTCAGATCAGTGTGTCCTCTGTGGTGATGCTATGGAATCAAGCTCGCACCTTTGGTTTGATTGTGCTATCTGTCAGAGTATCCTGGATTTGGTGTTCGGCTGGATTGGAATTCAGGTGCGACAATCGTCCCTCATGAGATGGTGGGATTGGTTCCTCGAGTGTGATAAACGCTCGAACAACATTTATCTTGTCAAACTTCTCTCATTCATGGGCGTTATCTATTACATTTGGAAACTTCGCAATGATGTAATCTTTAATGGGAAGACTATTGATGTTGAGGTTGTGGGTAGGGAGATTATTAGTGCTTGTAAATTTAGGATTATCCATAAACTTAAGATTCGTACTAGAAGGGGTAGAGCTATGATGAATAGGATCCTCAGATGATGTTGATGTAATTCCCGGTTTGCGTTAATGAAATTTCTTACCTCGTGGGCAAAAAAATCAGGCCAAGGGATGACTTTCTAGGTGAAATTGTCTATTTGAACGACCAAGCAATCGTTTTTGTTGATGCAAGAGAGAATATGGATTCCTCAAGCCTCACAAAGGTGGTTGATATGTCCGCTAATGACATGGTAAGTAAGGATATGGTTGTTACTGATAATGAGTTTCAAGGTGTTGCTGATTCTGAGCTTAATTATGTTCAAACACATGCTAATATGGAGGTCTTCAGGAAGAAAGAACAAAGGTTAACAAGGGAATTATGAGCTTTGATCCTGGAGGCTTAGTGTAGAAGATTGCCTTTAGGTTTTTCGTTTCTAGTGTTGAATATTCCTACGGTTGTTATGTTGAGGTATTTATGTTTGATATGGATGTATTGTTGCTAAGTTCCCAGCTTCCACAGACGCTTACGAGTGTGCATGTCATTTTTCTATGGGTGCTCGTGTTTGGTTTCTTTAGAACGATGCTGGTTTACACACCTATTGTTTTGATCTAGGAGAAGAAGGATACGGCTGGGTCACATTCGAGATATTTTTGGATTCCCTTACTACTACAGATGTGCTCGCAAAATTCAAGAAAACTTGGACTGACTTGATGGTATTGATGCTCAACTATTTACTGTGATCTACTCTGCTGCTGCTTACGCTGATATCAAACTACTTGCCTATGAGTTAACTCCGGTTTGGCCTTGGTGTGAGTGCAACTTTTGACGTCAATGACCTCACCTAGTATATTCCCTCGGACTAGCCCATTGTTGACATGGGGACGTGTTGTAACCAAGGAGGCGAAAATTATAGGAATCCAAGCGTCCCATCAACAAAAGTGCTAGAAGAAGACCACTTTGGAGTAATTGGACGGTTTTGAGAAGTCTTTTGAGATTCATATTCGGTTTTAGAATTAATTATCATAACAAGTCTTTTGAGATACATGATCTGTTTAGAATTAATTATCATTACAAGTTTTAGACGTCTCTCGACCTATTTTTAGGTTTGAGTAGTCTTTTGAGTTTTTCTTATGTCTCTTAAGATTCCTCGTATGTTTTTGTAAACTCTATATAAGGTAGTCTCCTAAAACCTTAGTTTGAAGGCTGAATTTAGGTTAGTTTGAAGTGAGAATCTCTTTTAACATAGGTTCCTCCCCCAAATTATGTCTTACCTTCCTCCTCTTAGTTCCCCCAAGCCACCGCCATGCTGATCCCCTATGTGCACCCCCGTTCTCTCCACATTGACCGGCCGCCTCCCGTGTGTCATCCTCCATATCAAGATACTCCTCCCCCTGGTATGCGTCACCTCATGCACCTCTACCTTGTGTGCGCTTGTCCAGGCGCGACCGTCCACCTTTTTGTTTCCCACCGTCCACATCTCTCCTTTGTCTCACACTTGCCAGCCCAGTGTCATCACCCTTCCCTTGGTTTGTTTGAAGGATACTCCTCCATCGTCTAGACTCGGGATCTTGTGTTCAACCTGAGGGAAATTCCGTATCACGAAGCATTGTTGAAAGCATGTAAGCCTCGACAAGTCGCCGAGCAACCTTGTTTATGGCTTAAGTGTAGGATAAGTCTCAAAGCAACCTTGTTCATGGTGTAATCCTCGACCAAGTCATCGAGTAACATTGTGTATGGTGTAAGCCTTAGCCGGAATTAGGATTCAGAGACAAAAAAAACTCTACAAATATTTCAAAAAAAAGCGTTGACTACCATAGCACAAAAAGAATTGAGATAATTTTATGAATGTGATGGTCAACGTAAAAGTGGGTAGAAAATTGTTGAGTCATTCATTAAAGAGAAGAAAACGAAAGAGAAAAGATTAGGTCTAGAATTTTTTGAAGAACTTTTTATCAAGGAAGAACATTTTATCAGGGAAGAAGAAGTTCATTATTTTATCTTATCAAGAGATTCTTCTGTTTCCCGAATGTCAGTTTACTTATTATCTAGATCTAGAAGTTAGAAGAGTAAAAAATCTATAAAAAATCGAATCGAAATTATAGGTTTTGTATATTGAAAGCCTATAAAAATTATTTAAAAAGAGCCCCATGTCAAATATATATGAAGAAGAAGAGCAAGGAAAAGGAAGGATGTCTAAAAGTAAACCATCCCTTGCCAAGAAACCTTATGTATGGTGTAAGCCTGGTCCAACTCGCCGAACAACCTTGTATGTGGTGTAATCCTATGTCGATTCATAGAGCAATATTGTGTGTGGTGTAAGCATTTGCCAAGTTGTTGAGCAACCTTTTTTATGGTGTAAGCCTTGGCCAAGTTCCAAATCAACCTTGTATGTGGTGTAAGTGATGCAAAATTTCCCTGCAGATGAAACGAGAGCCCGAATCTAGACAAAGGAGGAATATACTTTAAACAAAACGGGGAGGGAGGAAATGTCAGGATGGGGAGTCACACACAAGGGGAGGCGTCCTGGATGAGTAACTCGTCGAATCTGTGGTGATGGTGATGGGGAGGCGACAAGGCAGACATGGCGGAGCCCAAGGCGAGCGAGGAGGCAACACATCGTAGGCAAAGGAGTGTGTGAGGGGAGGAGAAAGCTAGGGAACATTAGGGGAAAGAATCTAGGTTAAGAGAGGGGTAATCTCACTTCACAATGACCTAAATTCATACAGATTAAAATGTGCCACAAGGGAGACTATATATAGCCTTAGGGAGGAAATTAGGGTTTGGCCTTATTGGGCCTTATTCTAGCGGACTGCCCTATCATGGAAGATGGAGAAACACGCCCAAAATATAAATGACTTAAACAAAACTGCTAAACATATGAGGAATCTCAAAAGACTACTCAAACCTAAGCATAGGTCAAGACAACGTCTACAACTTACTATGACAATTAAGTCTAAAACAAAATAATAAATTATTCAAATATAATTATTAAAATAGTTCAATTATTCTAAAGTGACAAGTGACAAAGTCTCCAGGTCGGGATCCTTGCGATCTTGATCCATTGATGGATTGAGTAGCGTGTGCGATGGATCTGGTATGAGCCCTAGTGAGTGGTCATTATGGGCATACACTTCAGAGGTCTTCTTCCTTCTCTTTTGTCAATGGAATGTCTGGATGCCTATCATACTCCCCTACTTGGATTTGACACGTCCATGCATCGTTAATTGGAATGTTCGGGGGAACATATGGGTGAGGTCACCTACGTTGAAAGTCGCACTCATACCAAGGTCAGACAAGATCTCCAACTTGTAGGCATTGGGACCAAAACAACGTAAGACTTTGAACAAAGCGTCGACTCTATTAGCAAGCTTGGACTTGCGCCTAGAAGGAAAGCGCTCCTTCCGCATATGCACCCACACGCCTTTTCCATCATTTTCCTTTGACTCGTACTGAGATGGGCGTTGCTCTAGATGGTCCTTAGTCTGGGAGTACAACCCCTTAATGGTATCTGCTCGGTGTGTTGTAGCCACGTGCTCCTCATCCTTCCAAGGGTATGACAAAAGGTCCATGGGTATGAGAGTATTCCTTCCAGAATCGACCTGAAATGGGATTAATGATGTTAGAGAGTGCATGGCCATGTTATAAACAAACTCAACACAAGAGAGTAAGTCCTCCCACTTACGTGGTATAGACCTAAGCAGAGATAAAAGGAGTGAACCAAGAGTACGGTTAGTAACCTCGGTTTGCCATCTGTTTGTGGATGATCATTATTAGAGAATAACAATTTAGTACCAAGTTTACCCCACAAAGTTTGCCAAAAAAATGACTTACAAATTTGACATATCTATCTACTAACAATAGTTTAGGGACGCCATGCAATTTAACAACCTGCTCAAAAAATAATCCAACAATATCCAAAGCATTATTAGTCATCTTACAAGGAATAAAGTGAGCCATTTTGGAGAACCTATCAACAACCACAAAAATTCAATCCTTACCCTTCTTAGAAGAAGGCAACCCCATAACAAAGTTCATGCTAAGATCCTGTCAAGGTTGATCAAGAATAGGTATGGTAGGGACGTTTACAAAGAGGGGACTACCTGATTTGGCCCTATGGCAAGTTTTACAACCATTAACAATCTTGTCACCTAGCGAGTCATATAAGGCCAATAAAAGTGATCCTTGAGGGCTACCACGGTCTCGGAGATGTAAAAATGATTGCGTCCTTCATGGGCTTCCTTGACTAAGAGAACTCAAACTGAACTTAAAGGATACAAAGCTTGCCCTAATATAAGAGGTACCATTGGTCTACAAAGTACCAATCTGACTCACCATGTTGTAAGCAATGCATATAAAAGGACTGAAAATGATCATCACTAGCATACAAGTCCTTTATCAATGAAACACCCAAAATATTGTATAAAGTTGAGCCAAGAGAAAATACATGGAAGAAAGGGAGTCGGCAACCACATTCTCCTTACCTTTCTTATGGACGACCATGTACGGAAAGGTCTACATGAACTCGACAGAGTGAGCATGCCGACGACCGAGAGTGTTGGTGATTTTAGTGTCATCAATTCATTTTAGTCGTGATGTGATTTACTTGAACTGATGCGGTTTATCGTTAGGCTCGGAAACAAGTCTGGGTTAGTGCGGAGTGCACGCTTGTTGAGCTAACGGTTCATCGATCACAACTATGAAACAGGGTCGAGGGGAATGCGCTCGAGAAAGGGTGATGCGCTTGAGAGGTTCTTCTCAGCGCCCTTGATGCGCTTCAAGAGGTTCTCGACGAGAGGTTCTCGACGAGAGGTACTCGCTCGAGAGGTTCTCGACGAGCTCGCTCGAGAGGTTCTCGACGAGAGGTACTCGCTCGAGAGGTTCTCGACGAGAGGTACTCGCTCGAGAGGTTCTCGACCAGAGGTTCTCGACGAGAGGTACTCGCTCGAGAGGTTCTCGACGAGAGGTACTCGCTCGAGAGGTTCTCGACCAGAGGTCCTCGACGAGCTCGCTCGAGAGATTCTCGACCAGAGGTCCTCGACGAGGTTGGTCGAGAGGTACTCGATGAGCACATGTTGGATTGGTTCTCGACGAACTTTTGGAAAGATATTTTGGTCGTCGAGGTTCTCGACGAGCATGGTGTATAGGTTCTCGACGAGCATCTTGGAGAGATACTCGTCGAGCAGATGGTCTCCCAGAGACTATTTGTTATACGTATCTTTTTGGCCGTCAACAGGTACTCGACGAGCACCTCATGTAGATACTCGGCGAGTAGTATCTGTGACTTATGGTTTATCAACCATAGAACGGTTATATAACTTCCCAACCGTCATTTCGGTTGGTTAACCGTCCAACAACTGCCATATCTGTTTCATGGTGAACTCATTATATATATGAGGTATCGGTTCTTGATACAGGGACGGAAAAAAGATACGAAATTGACGAAATTCTTAACGACTTCTCTACTTCTCAGATCAAACTTCATAAGTGCCTGAGTTTGATTGTCCCTTCTCGGATTATCCCCGCAGGAAATTCGTGTAACCCTGGCATTAATATAGGGTCGAATTATCTTGTTCGGAAAGTGAACAACCACGATCCGATTGAAGGTATCCAGGATTATCACAGCACGAAGACGAAGAAGGACCAACAAACGAACAAGATAATTTCTGGTGATAATGGCTGGAGGTAGCACCGTCAAAGAGATGACCACGAACTTTGGGAAACTCGAGAAGTTTCAGGGCCAGGATTTCCGCCGCTGGCAAAAGAAGATGCATTTCCTGCTAACGACGCTGAAGGTGGTGTATGTGCTGTCTACACCAATGCCCGAGATAGTGGAGGATGAGACTATCGAAGTAATCAGGCGTCGATCCAAGTGGGAGAACGATGATTACATCTGCAGAGGGCACATATTAAACGGTATGTCTGACCCCCTTTTTGATATCTACCAGAATGTTGAGTCTGCAAAGGAATTGTGGGATTCTCTTGAATCCAAATACATGGCAGAGGATTCATCAAGTAAGAAATTCTTGGTGAGCGATTTCAACAACTATAAAATGGTTGATTCGCGATCTGTCATGGAGCAATTCAACGAGATCCTCCGGATCCTCGGTCAATTCACTCAACATGGCTTGAAAATGGATGAATCCATTTCTGTTTCGAGTATAATCGATAAATTGCCTCCATCATGGAGAGAGTTTAAACATACTCTGAAGCATGGGAAAGATGAACTATCACTAGTTCAACTTGGTAGCCATATTCACATCGAGGAGTCCCTAAGGGCTTCGGAAGATGATAAGGGAAAGGGCAAAGGTATTGCCGGACCCTCGGTCAACATGATCGAAGAGGGTGGCAAAAACTTTAACAAGGGCAAAGGGAAGAAACGTGCTCCCAATAACCACAAGGGTAGTTTCGGTTCTAACAAGAAACCGAAACTCGAGTGTTGGAAGTGTGGCAAAACAGGCCACTTCAAACGGGATTGCCGGTCTGGCAAGAAGCACGTGAACGCGAGCGCAAGCGGTTCGGGAAAAGGGTCTTCGGATCAATCCCGAGCGCAAGGTCAGAATCTGAATAGTGATTTAAATGATGTATTTGAATACTCAGTTTCACTAATTTCTGAGGCATACTATGTGAAGGATGATGCGGTCGCGTGGTGGATAGATTCTGGCGCCACTACACACGTTTGCAAGGATCGTTGCTGGTTCAAGTCGCTTGTACCAGTGGATGACGGTTCGGTTCTTTACATGGGGGACGATCATTATGCTCCCGTGGAAGGCAAAGGAAGTGTGTCGCTAGAATTTAGTTCAGGAAAAACTTTGTTGTTATGTAATGTTTTGTATGTACCTAAGTTACGGAAAAACCTTATCTCTGGACCAGTGTTAAACAAACTTGGTTTTAAACAAGTAAGTGAATCAGACAAATATATTTTGTCGAAGTGTGGAGTGTATTTTGGTTCCGGATATTATAATAATGGTATGTTCATGATGAATTTGAACGGAGTACCGCAACATTCTGGGTCCGCTTTCATGTCCTCGTCATGCGCTTTCATGTCATCGACGAGCGCTTCTAAGTTCTCGTCGAGCGCTTTTATGTCCTCGACGAGTATAAATGACTCTTCGTTATGGCATGCTCGTCTAGGACATGTGCACTATAAGAGGATGAATGATATGGCGAAACATGACTTAATTCCTGTGTTTGATGGGAACGTTGAAAAATGTTCAACGTGCATGTTAACAAAGATAACTCGACAACCTTGTAAAAGTATAACTAGGAAATCGGTTATACTTGAGTTGGTTCACAGTGATCTTTGTGACTTGCATGGTACACCGTCATTAGGAAATAAAAAGTATGTTATTACTTTCATAGATGATTCGTCTAGGTTTTGTTATGTGTATTTGCTTCATTCGAAGGACGAGGCCTTAGATAAATTTCGTATTTATAAATCTGAGGTTGAATTGCAACAAAATGGTTTAATTAAAACTTTACGCACGGATAGAGGTGGTGAATACTATGATCCGGTATTTTTCCAGTCCATGGGTATTATACATGAGACTACGGCTCCTTATACACCACAACAAAATGGTGTGGCCGAGAGGAAAAATAGAGCGCTTAAGGAAATGGTTAATGCCATGTTATCTCACTCGGGATTGAGCGAGGGGTTCTGGGGAGAAGCCATGTTAACGGCTTGCTATTTATTAAATAGGGTTCCTAACAAAAGGAACAAGACTACCCCATATGAGCTTTGGTATAAGAAACGTCCGAACTTGTCATTTTTGCGAGTTTGGGGTTGTAGGGCCGTGGTTAGACTACCAGACCCTAAGAGGAAAACTTTGGGTGAAAAAGGGATCGATTGCATCTTTGTTGGATATGCTGAGCATTCCAAGGCTTATAGGTTCTATGTCATAGAACCTAATGACTCGATATCTATTAATACAATTATAGAATCGAAAGATGTAATCTTTGATGAGAAACGATTCTCATCAATACCTAGACCGAAGTATGCTATACCAAGTTCTGATGAAACTCTAAGGGATGATCAATTATTTGATGTACCAAGTGAAGCGCATGATATTCGACGAGAAGCGCATGAACCTCGTCGAGAACTTGATGTTCGACGAGAAGCGCATGAACCTCGTCGAAGCAACAGAGTAAGGAAGAAACCTGAACTCTATGGCTCTGATTTTCAACTATATTTAGTTGAGGGATCAAAGGATCAAATTGAGTCCCAATACTCGTATTGTTACAGTATTGAGGAGGATCCAAGGACTTATGATGAGGCCATCAAATCTCGAGATTCTAGCTTTTGGAAAGAAGCGATCGACGATGAGATTGGCTCAATCATGGAGAATAATACTTGGGTATTATCTGATTTACCACCTGGTTGTAAGCCACTGGGCTGCAAATGGATCTTCAAGAGGAAGATGAAAGTCGATGGGACAATCGACAAGTTTAAAGCGCGATTGGTTATCCAAGGCTTTAGACAAAGGGAAGGTATCGATTATTTTGATACCTATGCTCCTGTTGCTCGTATTACTACTATTAGATTGTTGATTGCCTTGGCGGCTATAAACAATCTAGTGATCCATCAAATGGATGTAAAAACGGCTTTTCTAAATGGAGATTTAGAAGAGGAAGTGTACATGAAGCAACCGGAAGGATTTGTATTGCCCGGTAATGAGCATAAAGTGTGTAAGTTGATTAAATCATTGTATGGGCTGAAACAAGCACCGAAGCAATGGCATCAAAAGTTTGATGAGGTTGTCCTGTCGAGTGGTTTCATTCTAAACCAAGCGGACAAGTGTGTATATAGCAAGTTTGATGCGCTCGGGAAGGGTGTAATCATTTGCCTATATGTGGATGACATGTTGATTTTCGGTACTGACCAAAATCAGGTTGATAAGACCAAGGAATTTTTGTCATCCAGATTCTCCATGAAAGATATGGGAGAAGCGGATGTAATTCTTGGTATAAAAATCAAGAGGGAGAACAAAGGGATTGTCATTACACAATCTCATTACATTGAGAAGATTCTCAAAAAGTTCAATCATGGAAATTGTTCTCCGGTTAGCACTCCCATGGATATGGAAGCAAAGCTCATGCCTAATACAGGGAAACCTGTGGATCAACTTGAATACTCAAAAGCCATAGGCTGTTTGATGTATGCTATGACTAGCACTCGACCGGATATAGCCTATGCGGTTGGCAAGTTGAGCAGATTCACTAGTAACCCTAGTAGACATCATTGGCATGCTATAACAAGGGTTTTCAAGTATCTAAAAGGTACTATGATTCATGGTCTGTCATACATGGGATTTCCTTCGGTGATAGAGGGTTATTCGGATGCTAGTTGGATAAACAATGATGACAGATCCTCGACGAGCGGATGGGTTTTCTTGCTCGGGGGAGGTGCCATTTCATGGGCTTCCAAGAAACAAACTTGTATTACAAGTTCCACTATGGAATCTGAGTTTGTTGCGTTAGCTGCCGCTGGGAAAGAAGCGGAATGGCTAAGGAACTTAGTGTATGAAGTTCCGATATGGCCTAAGCCAATATCACCCATTTCTATCCGTTGTGATAGCGCTGCCACCTTGGCTAAAGCCTATAGTCAAATTTACAATGGCAAGTCTAGACACTTGGGTGTTAGACATGGGATGATTAGGGAGCTAATCATGAATGGTGTGATATCCATTGAGTTTGTTCGGTCGCAACAAAACTTGGCTGACCACTTGACGAAGGGGTTAGGAAGAGACTTAGTGATTAAGTCGGTGATTGGGATGGGATTAAAGTCCACCTAAATCTACCAGTTGTGGTATACCCAATTCCCTTCTAATACAACGTTAGAAGTTGAATTCAATGTGGAAAGACCATAGTTGGAGATTGGAGCGCAATGTTGTCCCAAGGTATGCGCTCGGACCTGTGAGTGATGTTAGGTTGAAGTACATCTTCTTAATGGTTCTTTTGACAAATTGCTTACGCAGGGGCAAGACTAAAAGAACCACCTATATAAGCATGAAGTTTAGCCGCTTCAAGAAGCTTGGACTTGGCTTCCTATATGCTTATGAATGGATAAGGACACATGGCTTGTATAGTGTCAAGTATGACTAGTAGAGTGTTGTATAAACGATTGTGTATAATATCTTCAGGTACTCAGATGGGTTGACGGGTTCAATCGTTACGACACCCCGATTCTCGAGTATTTGGAATGTGTATTGTACTAAGATGAAAATTCAATCGCAAGACATTTTCATTTATGCATTTGTTTGATCGTTATATCTGTATGTTAATATTGTGTACATATCGTTATATGTACTACGTAGATCAAGGATTACACTAAAATGGGGGGGATTTGTTGGTGATTTTAGTGTCATCAATTCATTTTAGTCGTGATGTGATTTACTTGAACTGATGCGGTTTATCGTTAGGCTCGGAAACAAGTCTGGGTTAGTGCGGAGTGCACGCTTGTTGAGCTAACGGTTCATCGATCACAACTATGAAACAGGGTCGAGGGGAATGCGCTCGAGAAAGGGTGATGCGCTTGAGAGGTTCCTCTCAGCGCCCTTGATGCGCTTCAAGAGGTTCTCGACGAGAGGTACTCGCTCGAGAGGTTCTCGACCAGAGGGTCTCGACGAGAGGTACTCGCTCGAGAGGTTCTCGACCAGAGGTCCTCGACGAGTTTGGTCGAGAGGTACTCGATGAGCACATGTTGGATTGGTTCTCGACGAACTTTTGGAAAGATATTTTGGTCGTCGAGGTTCTCGACGAGCATGGTGTATAGGTTCTCGACGAGCATCTTGGAGAGATACTCGTCGAGCAGATGGTCTCCCAGAGACTATTTGTTATACGTATCTTTTGGCCGTCAACAGGTACTCGACGAGCACCTCATGTAGATACTCGGCGAGTAGTATCTGTGACTTATGGTTTATCAACCATAGAACGGTTATATAACTTCCCAACCGTCAATTCGGTTGGTTAACCGTCCAACAACTGCCAAATCTGTTTCATGGTGAACTCATTATATATATGAGGTATCGGTTCTTGATACAGGCGACGAAAGATACGATTTTGACGAAATTCTTAACGACTTCTCTACTTCTCAGATCAAACTTCATAAGTGCCTGAGTTTGATTGTCCCTTCTCGGATTATCCCCGCAGGAAATTCGTGTAACCCTGGCATTAATATAGGGTCGAATTATCTTGTTCGGAAAGTGAACAACCACGATCCGATTGAAGGTATCCAGGATTATCACAGCACGAAGACGAAGAAGAACCAACATACTGCTCATCCCAAGTATACTCTTTCTGAAAAGAGTAAAAGATATGCTTGTTGTTACCAGGCATTTGTACATTACGTATTTGTGAAGTGAATAGATAAATAATTACCTTTAACTCTTCCCAGTAGTAGTCTACTTGGTCGGACGATAAAAACCGCCACGCTCTACCCTCAGCAAAGAAAGATTTCCGGAAGATCTCCTGCATAGAACGGGAGACTGGTCCGGACGGCTGGAGCAATGACCCGGTCTCGTCGGGTCCGACAACTACCTTGTCACCGGCATCCAACGGTGCCGGTGGAGTAGAAGAAGACGGACCAGCCCCGGGGACTACTCCCAAGGACCTGCCACGACCACGGCCACGGCCTCGACCACGGCCGCGCCCACTACCGGCACCTGTCTGATCACCGGTACTTCCTTGTCCTCTCATGTCTTCAACAATATGTATTAAAGTGGAAAGATGCAACCATAATTAATAACTTAAGATATTATTATATGTCACCGGTACTTCCTTGTCCTCTCACCTTCCCCTTCCTCTTCCTCTTCCTCGTCATTGGATGATGAAAAGATAACATTTGGATCTTCGACGGGAGGAACGTGCAACGCATCTTCGTCAGCTTCTTCATTCTGATCAACCAAGTTTGTTGGATCTTCATTTGTTTCAACGATTAGGGGGTTTTCTTCGATGTCATCTTGGAAGGTCGAGACCACTGTCTCTGGCATGTCAAGCTCTGACCTTGCCTTAACCTTGCATACTACCCACCAATTAACTTTATCCCGTCTTTTGCTTGGATATGGCAAGTACTGAACTCGGTCGGCCTGTTGTGCAAAGATGAACGGTTCATACTTATTTTATCTCCGTCTATGGTTGACTCCCACCAAGTTGTATCAAGTGTTAGTGTGTGTGCCACTATCCGTGGGGTCAAACACTCACATTTGAATATGACGGTCCTCTTCATAGGTAGAGCTGGATACTCTAACTCGATTATGTTAGTCAACACACCATAAAAGTCATTTTCGCCCTTGACATATTGTGTTCCCCTAGCGCAAACACCTCTATTCATCGTAAGCCTGTCTTGCTCGTATTCTCGAGTTAGGAACTTGTAACCGTTCACGTAGTACCCTTTATATGTGTCCACCGTTCTACACGGTCCCTTCGCAAGGCTCATGATGAAGGGATTGGTACAGACAGTTGGATCTCTGACCTGTAGTTCAAGTACACGGCAAAATTCATTTTAAACGAATCTCACAAATGCTTACATGTGATTCGAACCAAGAGGCGAAATCATTCTCAAACCTCCTTTCAATTTCTGTCTCGCTTATACCATTGTTCCTTTTGCGCAACTCAGCCACGAAAATACTTTCAAAGGAAAACACCCAAATTATATCATAGTTGTAGAGTAGATATGTGATAGCACTTTAAAACAACGTAACCCTTACTTTCTGTGGGCTTCAATTTCAGGACAGCTCAGAAGAACATAGGTCCTAGCAGCAATAATCTCTTTGTCATCAAGATATCTACGGGTTCTACCATGCAACCGCCTTCCCTTTGGTTTGAAGATTGAAAGTCGGTCAACATTGTCATCGACGTCCATATCACAAGTTTCATTTCTTCTCAACAGCTCGGGTATCCGCGGATCACCTTTAGTGAAATAAAACTATGCAAATTTCGCGATTTCTTCTTGCAAATATCCGTTGCTAATGCTTCCACCCTGCCTTTATTGCTGACCTTTTTCTTCAACTTGCCCAAATATCTGTTTTTGGAATCTATTAGTTATAAATAGATAAAAGAATGAAGGGGAAATATCAATTGTAAGACCAATACCTTTCAAATGGATACATCCATCGATATTGAACTGGTCCTGCCATCATCGCCTCGTAAGGTAGATGCAAGGGGAGATGCTCCATAGAGTCGAAAAAACTGGGCGAGAAAATACGTTCCAGCTTGCAAAGTATTTTGGGGATTTCACCCTCCAGACAATGCATGTCTTCTTCTGTCAATGAGGTGGAAGTTATCTCCTTGAAGAAGATACTCAGCTCCGTTAATGGCTCCCACACATCTTTCATTCTAGAGATAGAGCGGACGCATCTACGCAATCTGCGAGAATCTCTACAACATCTAGTGATCGAATCGATGGCTGCTAGAACGTTGCGTGAGCTTACGGACCCTGATTTGACGCAACAACACTTAGGAGTGACGCTGCCTGCCCTTAATGCCGGCATCACGTTCGAACTAAAGACCGGCTTCATCAATTTGCTCCCAAAGTTTCATGGATCAGTTGGGGAAGACCCAATTATGCATCTAAGTGAGTTCCACGACATTTGCAACTGCAGTAGGCCGAACAATGTCACCGAAGAGAAAATCAAGATGAGAGCTTTCGGTCTTACGCTGAAAGACAACGCGCGTCAATGGTACTATTTGCTACCCACCGGAAGTATCGACACTTGGGAGAAACTTCACAAAGCTTTCTTGAGTAAGTATTTCCCGTCCAAGAAGGCGGTTGCGTTGAAAAGAGCTATTGCAATGGTGGAACAGAAGGACGCTGAGACACTGTATGACTACATTGAAAGGTTCGCGAGACTGTGTGCGAGCTGCCCATTCCATGGGTTTAAGGAGAAAGACTTGGTGACCCACCTCTATAATGGGTTACTAGACAATGAAAGGAGGTTAGTTGACACTGCGTGTAACGGGAGTGTGCTGAATTTGACTCCCGTCGAAGCTAGAGCACGACTAAATAAGATTGCTGAGGGAACAAGAAGTTTTGGAAGGACTTATACAAGGAAAGGGATAAACGTTGTGGATTCCGGAGAGCCCGGATGGAAGAGTGAAATAGCTGAACTTAAGAGTATGATCAAGAACATCACCATCGAAAATCAGAAACCTGCGAGATTATGTGGTTTTTGTGCGGACGAGAGTCATCCTACCGACATGTGCCCGCAACTCCAGGACCAGACTATCGCTGAAGTACATGCTGCTGGAGGTTTCGGACCTCCTAGACCTCGTTTTGAGAACAACAACAACTACAATCAGCGAGAGAACAACAATTACAATCCAAGAGGTAATGATCATCCCGCTTTTAGATGGGGAGACTCGTCTGGGGCGCAGAATCGACAATATCCATACAACAACCAATACCGTGCTCCATATCAACCGAAATCCGATGAACCATCTATGAGGGAAATGCTCGAGTCCTTGACCAAACACTTCACCACCCATGTTCAAACAACCGAGTCCAGCATACGCAGCCTAGAGAAACAGGTCGCACAAATAGCGGAGGCGGTAAACAATTTGCAATAGCAGAATTCGGGGAAGCTTCCATTGCAAACTGTCGCAGCTCCGAGGGAGAATGTAAGTGTCATTATGATTAGAGGAGGGCAGTCATTCGATGAAAAGGTAGAGGAAGAGAAGCTGGAAAAGGTTCCTGAGCCAATTTCTCGACCACAAAAAGAGGGTCTCGACCGCGACTTGGTCCCAGTAGAAAAAACTTGATCGCGACTTTTGATTCTCGACCGAGATGACGGTACCCAAAATTCCGAAAATTTGATCGACGAGGATCTCGAACGCGACTCGACTTCTCTACCGCGAATTAGCTCCAGTTCACAGATTCTCGACTGCGACTCTCCCTCTCGACCGCTGCTAGACACCGATGTCCGCGACTACAAAGATATTTTCAAAACACTAAGTAAGTGTAAATTGAAAATTCCACTGCTTGAACTCATCAAGAATGTCCCTCGCTACGCTAAACATTTGAAAGAACTCTGCTCGAAGAAGAAAAGTGAGAAGCTACAAGGAAGGCAGAAAGTACAAGTAAGCGAAAGAGTTTTAGCGGCCATCCAACGAAAGATAGCGGCCAAGCGCTCGGACCCAGGGATGGTGAGTATTCCATGCACCATAGGAAAAACGATAATCGATAAGGACATGCTAGATCTAGGAGCATCTATTAATGTTTTACCTTATTCGTTGTATAAATCGTTAGAATTAGGATCTATGAGTAGGACAAGGATCGTGCTTCAGTTAGCTGACGGGTCTACGATTTACCCGAAAGGGTTGGTCGAAGATGTGTTAGTTATGGTCGAGGGCCTTATATTCCCTGCAGATTTTTATGTACTGTATGATGTTCATGATACGCAGGTTGTACCTGTCCTACTAGGTAGACCCTTCATGAGTACAACTAAAACAAAAATAGACCTAGATACCGGGGTGCTTACGCTCGAGTTGGACGGGGATTTTGCCAATTTTAATATATATGAGACTACGCCAAAATCCCTGGATGATGGCTTTGTTATCGAACCTTCCAAGCTAGGGTCGCATGTTGTTTTGGGCAGTAGCCCCACCTCACTAACCCCACATGGAAAGAAACCTGCTAAAGCTGTTGTGCAGGGTACGAAGAAAGCGAAAACAAAGCCCAAAGCTAAGTCTAAGTGTGGGGAAAGCAAGGAGAAAAAGAAGCCCAAGCAAATATGGGTAGTCAAGGAGGAGAATGGTCTAAGGTTCAAACCTTTCCATCCGTGGTTCAAAAAGATGTTGTTAGATGATGCGATCCGGAAGGGATCGAGTGGACATGGTTGAATTACGTAGAGCATTAGGTCGTGCCGCGGCGTTAACTAAGGCGCTGATTGGGAGGCAACCCGAGGGATTTTTACTAACGTTAATCCCATTAGTTTGTTTTGTTTTTAGGAATACCCGCGGAGCTAGCAGGTAGGAAGCCATTGGAGGAGTAAAACCGACACAACCACCCAAAACTTCCCATGTCGCGATCGCGACCAATGCATCACGATCGAGATATTGCCTCAGTAGAGATTCACGATTGCGACCGCTGCATCTCGACCGCGACACGGCACCTACCTTCGCTCAAATCGGACGACGACGACGATGGTAGATCGGGGTGTTTTCTTCCTTTTCCCTTTTTTAGGTGTCCTCTTTTGCTGCATTGAGGACAATGCGCGATTCAAGTGTGGGGAGAGGAGTTGACTTGTTAGGTGGTTTTCGCTAGTGTTTTGCTATTCTGTTGTTGTACCGGATGTTTCTTGAACTCTTGCATTATTTTGTTATAAAAAAATCAGAAAAACCCTGGAGAGTAAAAAAGAAATGGATCGAAAAGGAGGGCTCCAACAAAGGGGGGCTCCAACAAAAAAAATAAATAAAATAAATAAATGAAAAAGAATAAAAACCAGGCAAGTAAGAATTGAATAAAAAGAAAAAGGGTTGGTGCCTAAAAATAAAAAAATAAAAGAAAAAGTTCTACCACTTAGAGTTTTGGTGAAAACCCGAAAGGGCGCAGGATTTACATTGTTTGTGATTGATTCTATTGATTGCATCTTTTATTGGCGTTGGTGACATAAGAAGGGAGTTGAAGGATGTCTCGGGTTTTAGGATTCACCAAGGAGGTATAAGGAGTTAGTTTTGGCCTTTTATCTCTTTATTTATGAGCTTATTGTTATCCACACCTTGCATGCTTACCATTCCATTAGTTCATTAGTTTTGCTACATATCATTGGCGGATGTGTTAGATTCTAGGATTAGATTTCTATTTCTTGGAGTTTGATGCATATTGTTGTGGTTGTATTATGCAGATTTTTGAATTAGGATTGGTGGTTGTGATTTGTGGATTTGTTTGATATTATCTAGTGGTTTAGGACATTACTCGGAGAGGAGGAATAAGAAGTGTAGAAGTGAGTGGGAGACTCGATTTTATCTTTATTATGTTATATTTATGTACCCTTACCCTTAGAGGAGATTAGGAATTCCACATGTGCCTAAACGCACACCACTTGGTTCGATTTTATATTGTATTGGAGTGGTGACATATGAAGTGGAGAAATAAGGAGGGTTTTGGGTAGGACATCTCGGAGACATAAGGAGATAGATCGGAGTTAGGATAGTGCTTGATACACTTGGAGTTTGAAGTGTAGTCGCTAGAAAACTTTCTCTACACTTACTGTAGACCTTTGTGCTTTTTAGGAGGAGTGAGTTTTATTTTGCTTACTCGAGGACGAGCAAGGTTTAAGTGTGGGGAGGTTTCATAGGAGCTTATTATATGGTGTTAACTAGCGACTATTAGCTTAGGATTAGTGGTGTTTAGATGCTTATTGAGTGGTATTACCGGAATCCAGTATGGTGTTCATTTATGGATTTGCGGGATGCTCATAAGCGTTATTTTGTGGTCTTATTACGGAGATCCCGTTTGTACTCACTTTTAGTGCACTTGGGACGGAGCTAGAGAGAAGGATACCACACCTACACCCATGGAGAAGCCTAGAGGCGAAGCCGATCTACCTCGAAGCTTGTAGAAGACCAAAGACCAGTTTGAGAGAAGGCCTCACGACCGAGAGGAGGTGCCACGACCGAGAACGAGCCACAGAGAAGAAATCTCGACCGAGACCCAAAAGTCACGATCGAGACTTTGCCTCAGTATACATTTCGCGATCGAGACTCCATATTCGCGATCGAGACCCACGCCGACTCTGAGAACTGGGGCCAATTCGCGATCGAGACTCAGAATTCTCGACCGCGACTGCGGACGACGGACCGTCCCAATTGTTGTTTAAAGGCCGAAATCTGATCTATTTTTCCCTATTTTATTATTTCTTTTTAGTTATTTTATTTCCCTATCATTAGATACTATATAAACCCTTAAATATTAGGTTAGATTATCATTCATTAGACCTATGTTCACTTTTATAATTCATCCTTAGAAATCCAGCAGCCAAGAAGAAAGCTCCCACCTTTGTGCCATTTTCACCTTCATCCTTGGTTAGTTTTCATCATAATTATGTATTGCTTTCTCTTGGCTATGTCTGGCTAAGATCCTACTAGTTCACTCTTAGGTTGAGGCCATTATCTAAGGAATGTTTGTGAGAATTCTTATGTTATTATTCTAAGTTTAATTCAGAATTGTTTTATGATCTCTTGTGCTTCATTGACTATTGTTTGATCTTGATTTTATCTAGGTGTACAACTAGGTTGATTATTAATCATTCATATTGCTAGGCTTGATAATTCGATTTGAAAAGTCTTGTCTTTTAGGTAGCAATTAGAATTAGCATAGACTATTTGCGAGTGCTTCTTTTGTAGAGATTATAAACCTATGTCGAGTATCGGTGATTTGCCAATGTTATTGCATAGGCCTACTTATCTTTGATCTTTATAATGTTGCGCTTTTGAACCTTAGGTTTTCTTTGGTTATTGCTTACAACAAGGGTTTCTAGGACTATTTGGACTAGCTGCTAATTACGAACAAAGAGTAGGACAATTGGATTAGATAATTAAGACTATAAGATTAATAGAATTCAATGATCAACTTTCCCTAAGAATAATGCGCTGATGCTAAAAGAGTGAGCTTTCCATCGTTATAAGTCTACAAATCCAACAATCATCGTTTTATTATTGCTCGTTAGATAACAAAATACAAAACCCCCCTAGTTACTACTGGGTAACATAATAGAAACAAGCTATCGTTGTGGCTCTCTTGGGATTCTACTCCGACTTACCACTTTACTAGTGGATTGTTTAGTTGGATTATCTTTGATAGGAACAGCGACCGTTTTACGCCTGTCAGGATGACGCGGATGCAAAAACTTCCGAGATCAATCAAACCACGACTGTTTACCACTCTTGGGCAGCGTGAATGCATCTGTCTCCTCCATGCAATAAGGGCAAGTCTGTCTACCAGCGGTGCTCCATCCAGACAACATAGAATAGGCGGGGAAGTCATTAATTGTCCACATAAGAGCCGCTTTCAGCAGGAAGTTCTGTCATTTATGAACATCGTAGGTTGTGACTCCGCATTCCCAAAACTGATTTAACTCTGCAATCAACGGTTGTAAGAATATGTCCATTTGCTGCTTCGGATTTCTAGGACCCGGGACCAGAACCGTCAGAAACATAAACTCATCCTTCATGCACATGCCAGGAGGGAGATTATAGGCTATTAGGATGACCGGCCATGATGAATATTGTTGTCCGAAGTTGTTGAATGGCTGAAACTCATCGGAACACAAGCCTAATCTGATATTTCTGACTTCGTCTGCGAAATCGGAATGCAACTCACTAAAACGTTTCCACGCCGGAGAGTCGGACGGGTGACACATCTTGTCATCAACCATCTGATGGTCAACGTGCCACGTCATATGTTGTGCAGTTGCTTTCAAAGCATACAATCTTTGTAGCCTTGGAGTTATTGGAAAATAAAACATTTTCCGATATGGGACTCTAGCCTTTCTTCTTTTTTATTTTCCTTGGGTCACAGGTTTTCACCGCGGTTCACCACAAACTTTGTATTCCGTTCTATCTGCATCTTCTTCCCCATAGTAAAGCATACAGTTTCGGCGACAACAGTCAATGACCTCAACCGGCAACCCCAAACCCTTAACCAACTTCTTTATGTTAGCAAAATTGGTTGGCATCTTGTTATCCTCCGGAAACAACTCTTGTATGAACTCGCACATGTCGTCCATTAACTTTATTGAACCCTGATGACGACACTTTATATCCATCATTTTAGCAGATGCAGAAAACGGGGAGTGCTTGTTGTTACCAGGCCATATTTCTTGCTCCGTTGCTCGCGTCATATCAAAAAATTCTGTGATTCGGCATTCGGAGGCTCGTCTTCATGGAAGACCACTTCTGGACCAGCAGCATCATGTATCATTCTATGCCCGGATGAGAACCCAAACCCCTCAACATCATTCTCCGGTACAGCATACCGTTGTCCTCCGGAATTCAACACGATCCTCGCGATGAAACACCCATATTTGATAATCTTTCACAAAGTCGTTCCTCAAAATATGATATCCTACATCTTCGGTATTGCGATAGCTCTTATTTCTACATGCATACTTAGTACAGGGGCATTTAATTTTTCCTTCACTCATACATGTTGGCTGATTTGTGGCGAACTGGATAAACTCTGACACTTTCTCGGGAAAGCCGAGAGTTAGCAACCCCCCCCCCCCCCCCCCCCGTGAGTCTCTGATACATCCAACCACGATCTTGGTTCATCTCTGTAATGTGTTTTATTAAATAACGATTCAATCTAGCTACCCGCATTTATTATCCTACTAACACAATCTCTAATTTATTTTATTGTGTTACATGTGTTCCGAGAATTAATCATATATATTAATATTTTAATAATATTTAAACAATATTTAATTAAATCCACCAATCATATATATTTCTAAATCCACAAAAAGTTAAAATTTGTAATATTTTAAATCCATAAAAGTCCTAAATCCATAAAAAATCCTAAATTCATAACACTCAATATATAATTTCTGTATAATTTTTATAATATTCTAAATCCATAAAATTCTAAATCTTTAATACTCTAAATCCATACAAAATTCTTTATAAATCTAAAAATCATACATAATTCTTAAAAAAATCTATATAATTTCTATATAATTCTAGAAAATTATATATAGTTCTATAAAAAATACTTTATATAATTCATGAAAATTCTATATAATCCTAAAAATCATATATAATTCATAAATATTTCTATAAAATTTCTAAAAATTCTATATAATTCATAATAATTCTATTTAAACCCTAAAAATCTTATATAATTCCTAAAAATCTATATAAATTCTATAAAATACTATATAATTATATTTAATTCATAAAATATCTTAAATAATTACAAACAAATTCTATAAAATTCTATAAAATTCATAAATAAATCTATATAATCTCTAACAAATTCTATAAAATCTTATAAAATTCAGAACACAATTCTAACCTATTTATATATCAATTCTAACATTATAATAAAATTTAATTCAAAAAAACTATATATATATATTGAAAGACAATAAAACAAAAAAATCTAACCTATAGGCGGTTGAGCGGCGGTGGAGCGCGGTTGGTGGAGCGGCGGCAGAGCGCTGTCGCGTGACGGTGGGCGGCAACTGGGGGCGCCGGAAGCTAGGGTGCTGGAATTTGGAGGGAGCTAGAAGGAGGAGGATAAGATGGAGGGCGAAGAGGACGAAATAGGGGAATCAGACAAAAATGGAGGGCGAAGATGGAGGGCGCGGCGGAAATCGAAGGAGAGAGCGGACGAAAATAGGGCAGAAGGGCCGCGGCGGTCTTTTATAGAAGACGAAGATTTAGCGACGGAAATTCCGTCGCCAAATCCGTCTCTCTCACATTAGGCGCGCAACTTAAATTTTTGCCAAATATTTGGCGCCAACGTTCCCGCCAACCCCCTGTAGCGACGGATTTCCGTCGCTAAAGGGTGGTATTTTAGGCGGCTTAAGATACCACCCATTAGCGACGAAATATCCGTTGCTAATGGGGTCGTTAATCTAATACCCTTTTGCGCCATCTCACCGCACCATGTAGCGACGGCTTAGCGACGGAGATCCGTCGCTAACCGTCGGGGTTACGAATCTAGTGACGGTTTTTTCCAACCCTCGCCAAATCCGTCACTACGGGGTGGTATTAGAGTCGGATTTGTAGTCCATCGCTAATTCCGTCGCAAAATCGAGGTTTTGTAGTAGTGTCATTGTCGGACTACCAATGGAGCATAATTGGTACTGCTTATCTTGATTTGCTTCTTCCACGCAGATCATAGCCAATTGATCCCAAGATTCAGACCATTTATTCAGTTGCTTGGCTTTGATCTCACATACAGACCCACTTCATATACCATTTGTTAGTTGAGCTTTGGTAGGAATATTAAAGCTCAATGTATTTCTCTGTGTTTTGATGATAACAAACTAATATGTTTAATCTCTTAGTGTTTTTAAGTCTTCCAGGTCATTGCCATATTTGTAAGGATGCGCTTAAGTCACTTAGAGATGCGCTTGACTGGTAACAGTCGCGCTTAACACCAAGCGGAGAAAGTTAGTTTCGCAAACGGTGTTTAAATAAATCCATTCAAGACCAAGAAGTAAGAGTGATCGAGCTTCGAGGGCATAGGGATGCGCTTGAATGTAGTTGAAGAAAGTTGATCACGAAGTTCCACTGAAGCTTAGGGTGTGCCAGAGCACAGAAGAACAAATCTAGACGCTTCGAAGGCTGGTAAGGCGGGAGAGTGCAAGTTGCGTGCACAGGAAGGTGCGAGAAGAACTTCACACTCTTTGGGACGCTACTCCAGGGATCGCCAGCGTGGCAAGAGTTTGTTAGAGCTAAAAGCACACGGATTGCTTATGTGGCGTGGATCAACACATGGAGAACAAAACCAAATCACTCCAAGCCGTTGATTAATTCTGGTGAAGTGATCAAGGCACACGGATTGATGAGGTGGCATTTTATATAGTCTCAGTTTGTTACACGGTTAAGCTATAGGGTTAGCTTAGAACTTGTGTATAAATAGAGTACTATTTCATTCATTTTAAGTGTTGCAAACGTTGAGGATATAGGAAGCTAGAGAGAGCTTGAGATATAATTCGTTTGTAATCAGAGAGTGTTGAGAGTGCCTTTGTTCTCCAGAGCTGAATTGAGAGTATTGTAGAGAGAGTGCTTACGAGTGAGCTTCTCGTGTTGAAGCAAGAGATTGTAATCACTTCTTAATCAATACAAGTGTAGTGGTGAGTTTTATCCCGAGTCAGCTAGTGGCTTAGGGTTCTCACCTTTGGAAATTCTTGTGTGTGCAAATATTGGTGCGCTTTAACAACTTAAAGCGCGCTTTATTGTCGTCTGACCACTTCCGCACTTAAAGGACATTAGTAAATTCATTACTAAGTGTTCTACATTGGTCAAGCGCATCTCAAGTATCGAAAGCGCAATTCAATACTAGTGAAGCGCATCTAAGGCTTAATGAACCTTAGAGACAAAAGACAATAGCTGATCAAAACACGTATTTTATACTTTGTTAATGTGTTTAAACCAACAATTGGTATCAGAGCCAGGTTAGCTATTTGCACTAATCCTTTTGCTGGTTCAAAAAAGGGTTCTCAAGTCTAGAACGATGGCCAGCTTCAACCTCGGTATTTCTCTCGCCAAGCCCCATGTCCTTGTCGAAGGCGAACTTGAATGGTGGCTCACTATGACGAGGAATTACATCCAGCAGACCGACTACCAGTGCTGGAAGATTATCGAAAAAGGTGATGAGAAAATCTCCGAAGCGGATGACTCGAAATGGGAAGCAAAAGAGTACCAGCTTATGGAGAAGAATGCTAAAGCGCGACAGCTCATTCTTAATGCCCTTTCACGAAAAGATATAGACAAGGTAATGTCCCTTCCCACTGCTCAAGATATGTGGAAGGCTATCATAAACATGCACTCTGGCAGTGATGATATGAAGGACAACCGTATCTTTGAGCTTAATCGCGAGTTTTGTTCCATTCGAATGGGGGAAACTGAGCTCGTCTCTGATTATCATTCCCGGTGCCAAATCTTGTATGACAAGATGCTTTCTGCTGGAATGGAGAAGAAAGCTTGGGAGTATTCTATGGCGTTCATTCATGGAGTGAACTCAAAGTATACAACCCTCAAGCAAATCCTTCTTCAGTCCAAGGAAACTAGGAATTTGCCTATCTCTGTGCTTGCAGGTAAATTTAAAGTGCAGGAAATCAAGAACAACGAGGAAAAGCAATCAGAACGAGAGAACAGAGGGATGGCGCTCAAGTTGTCTCGTGTTCTTCAAAAACTAGAACATGATGAAGAAGGAGAAGACGACGATGATAGGGACGTTGCTATGATGACCAAAGTTGTGAAAAAGTTTTTCAACAAACAAAAGCGCGACTCCACATATAAGCAGCGCGACCTCAGGGACTTCACCTGTTTCAACTGCAATGAGAAAGGTCACCTCGCCAAAGCGTGCCCTCATCCTAAGGTGAATCCAGGATCCAGCTCAAAACAGCCCCCCAAGCAAGCCTTCGTCACACTTTGGGGAGAATCTGATGATGATTCAGACGATGGAGCGCAACCTGATATGTGCTTAATGGCTGGCGCCGCATCTGACTCAGACTCTGGATCTGAGATTGAGGTAAATGACCTGAACCTTGATATTCTTCCCAAGCGCAATCTTGTCCATCTTCTAAAAGAGCTTATGGTTCAACATAAGTCTCTAGTAACTGATGCTAGAGCACGGCATGTTGAACTAGATAATGCTAAGGAAGAACTGGTTGAGCTTTCTAAACATTTACATGACAAAAACACACTCCCTTCTATATCTTGTGAACTTTGTCATGGTAAAGGGTTAGAAGGTAACTCTGTCTCAACCAAAGACGTTAAGCTTGATCAGATCATATCAAAGCTTGATGTTCTTACAAAGTTAGTTGAAACAAAATCTGTTTCTCAAACAGGTTTCGTTAAAGCTAGACCTGGATTGGGTTATGACCCCCAGGAATCTTCCTCCTCCTCCATTACTCCTCAAGCAAGTGAAATATCTTCTAAGAACAAATCACTTGAACAAGACCTTACTGCTTACAAGAGTGAAAACTCTCATTTAAAGAGCAGGATTAAGGTACTTGAGGAACAACCTTCAGAAACCAAAGAGTGGTTTCGTGGGGGAAAAGCGCATCATCTGTATAAGAAACAAGCGCTTATCCCAACTCAGCCTCCCGTCTTGCAGAAGAAACAACCATTTAGACCGGGAAAGGGAAAGTATGGTTATGTAAGAGGTAACCATTACTGTACCTTTTGTGGTCAAAATGGACATGACAAGCGAGAGTGCAGAGACTTGAAGGTTCTTAAGAGTAAGCCTTATAAGCCAATGGCAAAAAATAAAGGCAAGCGCATACGTATTCAACAGTCCTCAGTTGAGCACGGTTGCGCTTCAGGACACAGAGGTGCGCTTCGTCCAGCGCGACCTCACATTGTGTTAGATCTGAACGATCCTAGCTATTATGAGCCAGTCCAAAAGACTAGCTCAGAAATAGCTATGTCTAATGTTCCCACGAAGCGCAAGCTTCGATGGGAGATCAAAGCTTGATCTCTATTATTGCAGGTTGGGATGAAATGTAGGTGGTATATCGACAGCGGTTGCTCGTGCCATATGACGGGTGATCCACAGTTACTACGTTCATTCCAAGCTAAGGAAGGAGGCAACGTCTCCTTCGGTGACAAAAAGCAAGGTAAGATCATTGCTAAAGGACGAGCGCATCTCAACAACGCTATTCAGATAGGAGATGTCAACTTAGTAGAGAACCTCAGGTTCAATCTACTGAGTGTAGCACAACTATGCGACCAAGGAGGTAATAAGGTATGGTTTAGCACAACTGAGTGTGCAGTGGTCAACCCTGAACAAGAGGTGCTTCTCAAGGGCAAGCGCATAGATAACACCTACCTCTTCGACCACTCCTTCTCTCCTAAGCGCAACCTTTGTCTAGCTACACTCGCTGAGACAACAAATCTTTGGCACAAGAGAATGGGACACGCAAGTCTACATCTACTCAACAAGCTTCAGTCCAAAGATCTTGTTCGTGGTCTTCCTCGCATCAAGGTAGAATCCATGACTTCATGCTCAGACTGCTCAAAGGCTAAAGCGACTCGTAGCTCCTTTCCCTCTATCAAGGTAGTGCAGACTAAAGCTCCCCTTGAGCTTCTCCACATGGACTTATGTGGACCACTACGAACACAGAGTAAGGGAGGTAATCGCTATATTTTTGTAATAGTTGATGACTATTCTCGCTATACCTGGACTCTTTTCTTGAAGCACAAGAGCGAAACCCTTGCAAAGTTTCAAGGTCTTGCGCTTTTACTGGAAAAGAAGCTAGGGCTCCCCATTTGTTCAATTCGTTCTGACAATGGAACTGAATTCAAAAATGGTGAGTTCCTATCATTTTGTGAGGATAGGGGTATTGATCATAATTTCTCCACCCCTAGAACCCCTGAGCAAAATGGTGTGGTTGAGCGCAAGAATAGGACACTTCAAGAGATGGCACGCACAATGCTACTCTCTAGTGGTGTCGCTTCACACTATTGGGCTCAAGCTGTGAGCACTGCATGTTATATAACTAACCGTGCCTTCTTAAGGCCTATTCTTGAGAAAACTCCCTATGAACTGCTTAAAGGGCGTACACCAAATATCTCTCACCTAAGGGTGTTTGGTTGCAAGTGTTACGTCCATAACAATGGGAGAGATCTTTTGGGTAAATTTGATGCTAGGAATGACGAGGCTATCTTCCTTGGATATGCACCTACAAGTCAAGGATATAGAGTACTCAATCTGAGAACTCAGATGGAAGAAGATAGCATCCACGTGAAATTCAATGAAGGAGAGCTTGAAAGTGTTCCAGAATTCAACGATGATCCATTCTCCAGTCATGATCCACTTCCAGCTTCTCTTCCCAATCCTCAAGCGCAACCTTCTGTCCGTTCTTCAGGTATGGAAAGTGACGACGATGATAGTGGAAGATGCGCTTCTCTGCCTTTGGTCACAGAAGCTTGCATTCCCAGAGAAGAAGCAACTCAAGAGAACAACACTCAGAATGAAGATCATGAAAGTGGACCATTCATTAATGTTCTTGCTCCCTCTTCACCTCTTTCTCCAGGTCAGGTAACTCCCTCTGTTACTTCTTCTACCCCTTCTAGCTCTCAAGCGGGACCTAGTATTGGTGAAGCGCAACCTGGAAGTTCTCAAGCGAGACCAAGTGGCCTTTCTGATGGTAGTGAAAGCCTGTCCAAAACTACAACGATGAAGCTACCAGACAACACAGAGGTCACCGTGCGCGATTATCAACAGTTGAACTCTCATCCAGTTTCTGCGATCATATCTCAGTATGAAAAAGGTACCCAGACTCGCTCTAACGTTCATAACATGCTTGCTTGTAGTGCTTTTGTTTCTTTACAGGAACCCAAGTCCATAAAAGTTGCGCTTCAAGATCCAGATTGGATAATAGCCATGCAAGAAGAGTTGGAGGAGTTCAAGCGCAACCAAGTTTGGCGTCTAGTACCCCGACCAGGTGATAGAAGCATAATTGGAACGCGCTGGGTATACAGAAACAAGCTGGATGATAGTGGATCGGTGGTTCGAAACAAAGCGCGTCTTGTTGCACAAGGTTACAATCAACAAGAGGGCATTGACTACGATGAAACGTATGCACCAGTAGCTCGTCTAGAGGCAATTCGACTGTTGATAGCCTATGCAGCGCACAAAGGATTCAAGCTATTTCAAATGGATGTGAAGACAGCCTTTCTCAATGGTAAGCTTAATGAGGAGGTCTATGTCAAGCAACCACCAGGATTTGAAGATCCAGCCTATCCAGACCACGTGTACTTTCTTGACAAAGCGCTATATGGACTAAAACAAGCCCCTCGCGCTTGGTATGACTGTCTATCTAAGTACTTGTTGGCAAATGACTACAAGAGAGGTTTGGTGGACAAAACCCTCTTCATAAGGGAAGTGAAAGGTGATATTCTCATTGTTCAAATTTATGTTGATGATATTATATTTGGTTCTACTAACTTGCAGCTAGTAGAAGACTTTAAGAACACCATGAGCCTCAAGTTCAGCATGAGCATGATTGGTGAGCTTAAGTACTTTCTAGGGCTTCAAGTCAACCAAATGGATGAAGGCATTGAGATTCACCAGCAGAAATACATCAAAGAGTTGCTTAAGAAGTATCAAATGGAAAACTCTAAACCTTGCCCTACTCCTCTCTCCACTACTACAAAACTGGACACAGATCTTATGGCTGAGAAGGTAGATGAAACCTTGTATCGAGGTATGATAGGTTCTCTAATGTATTTGACTGCTTCA
The DNA here is from genome assembly GCF_046119375.1 of Phyllobates terribilis. NCBI lineage: Eukaryota > Metazoa > Chordata > Amphibia > Anura > Dendrobatidae > Phyllobates > Phyllobates terribilis. The sequence goes on along the minus strand of NW_027365684.1, from coordinate 34,942 downwards.
CGTCCCGATATTGTTTTTGCTGTTAGTGTATGCGCTCGATCCCAGTCAGACCCTCGCGCTTCTCACCTTGCTCATGTAAAGCGCATATTCAGGTATTTAAAAGGGTCTGACGATCTTTGCCTTTGGTACTCCAAAGGGGGCGGTCTTTCTCTTGTTGGCTATACCGATGCAGATTATGCAGGTTATTTGGCTGATAGAAAGAGCACTAGTGGCATGGCACAGTTCCTTGGTCCCTGCTTAGTCTCATGGGGATCCAAGAAACAAAATTGCATAGCGCTTTCAACGACTGAGGCTGAATACATAGCGGCAGCGCAATGTTGCGCACAAGTGTTGTGGATAAAGCAACAGCTCGTTGACTATGGTATTACTCTTGACACTATATCTATATTTTGTGATAATACTAGCGCTATATGTGTTTCGAAGAATCCTGTCCATCATACAAGAACGAAGCACATCGACGTAAGACATCATTTTCTGAGAGACCATGTGGAGCGCAAGAATATTGAGCTTATTCACGTATCTTCAGAAGGGCAATTGGCAGATATCTTCACTAAGGCACTTAATCGTCAGGTATTCTTAAACCTCAGGGTTCAGCTTGGTCTCATTCAGCTCCATTAGCTTCGAGGCAATGGCCCTGTAAGTATTCCTCTATTTGACTAGAACTAGCGAGCTTAGTATCAAGGTACGAACTATGGTCGCTTGCGCTTGATAGCTTTGCGTCTGCATGCTTTTGATTGATTCTTGAAATGAATAAGTATTGAACTTGTCTGACTTGTTTGGCTCGATTTGATATACTCATAATCCATGCATGCTCTTATTTGCCAAAACTTGACAATGGTGATCGTCTTCTACCCATATTATATGCCTCAGAAATGATCCATTGCATCGGTGTCCCTAGCCTGACTAGATGTAACGCTTCTCTCGTCCTTATTGAGCTCTACATAAGAGAAGTATTCATTTAGTGACATAAAGCCTCAATTACCATACTACATGTATATGCACATACGTCCACATCAACTTGAGTGATTGAATGCTCTAATGTCCCCTATATGAAATGTGCATCTTCCATTCATTAATTGCTTTACATTGTGGTTTGAAAAATTGAACTGGACATCACACTCTCATGACTACTCATCTCAATCAGTGTTGTGCTTCTTCAGTTCTTGCTATCAGTGATGTTTAGGCATGCGCTTCAGTGTTCAGCGCATTTGGGACAGTCAGTACATTGCGCTTTGTAGCGCATCAGGATGGTTTCCTTCGTGGTTGGGTTTGCTTACCAATTAAGCAAGGCTTTTCTCGTAACTAAAGCGCGCCGCTCATGTGTGATGTAACGGCTATTTACAGTGCAACGGTCGGAAATCTAGCCGTTAGAGATCTGCGCCGCGATTTTATTGGACCGTTGGTGGTAACGGCTCTATTTTGTGATTGGTTCGTTGAAGCGGTTCCGAGTTGATGTAAAGAGCTATAAATACGAGGTATTTGCCCTACAATTCTACCTTCCCATCTTTACTCCTTTACACTTACTCTCCTCTTCTACTCTCCCTTCTCCAATTTTCTTTCTACTTGCTACCATGGACAAAATCCTGAGCGCCCTCACCGAGCTTGACCCAGAAACTCGTGCGAAGTTTCAATCACTTGTCCAAGCTACATCTTCTTCACCGCCTCCATCCAAGCAGGTGTCCCATGAGGTAACATCTCCCACTAAAACGGCCTCCCCTAAACAACCACCTCCTACAACCAACCCTGTTCCTAAATCTCCAAAAGGTCCATCTTCTCACATTGACCTTACTACTGAACCCTCTCCCTCCTCAAAAAGCCTTTCAAAAACACCTTCTAAGCCTAAATTCGCCCATATGCCTCCAGTTGATTTGGACTTGTTGGCCCAAGACCTAGAGCTCGCTGGCTACGATCCAGTTCAAGAGCTTGGCCGCATTCAGGCAGAGACCTCACACACAACCCCAGCTAAAGGTAAAGGGGTTCTTTCAGTTGATACACCCTCTCGCCCGGGGTCAAAAACAAGATCTCCAGGGCATGCGCTTCTCTCTCCACAAGACGAGCACTTCCAGTTCCTAGCGTCAATTCCTTCAGATTCAGACGCAGATGAGGATATCCAGCCTCTGCCCAGTTCAAGCGCACCAACTCCTCTGCCGCTTCCATCCCAGAAGCCTGATAGGCTGAGTGACGCGCTTCGCCGCAAAGGTAAAAAGCGCAAGGCTGCTGCTCCTCCTCCTCCAATCTCTGAGCACGAGTCGTCTGATGGCTCGGAACATGACTCCCCACCGCCTACTACTAAGCCAGTCGGCACATCTACTCGTTCAAAGCGCACCAAGGTATCAACTTTATCCGACTTCCCTTCTGTCCCTCAAGGTGTACAGAAACGCTCCCTCCTCTTCCCAGAAATCGTCACTCAGGATCTACTCACGGGTCTCCAAGACTCGTCCCACGTTGCCCGCTTTGCCACTTGGCTAAGCTTTCAGGGCTGGGACACGCTGGAAACTGAACCAGCGCGCTGCAACAACTCCATGGTATACCAATTTTATGCAGCGTTGGAGTATCCACCACCGAATCCAGAGTACAGCTCAGTCACGTTTACCTGGAGAGGAAATACAAAGGAAAGTTTCAGGGTAAAGGATTTGGCTAAAGCGATTGGGCTAACGGAGCAATCCAGTGGTTTTGGCAGGCTATACAAGAAGAATTGGCCGGCAGGGGCGTCTGCACTGAAGAAGGTAGTGTTTGGTCAGAATGTTCCAAAAGGTACGCTTTCAGTTGACCTTCTTCGACCCTCTAAGCGCCTTCTTCACCATTTCATCATCACCAATATCACGCCAAGGGACTATGACCGTGATAAGGTGACCATAGCTGACTGCTGCATCATGGCTGCCGTAATCTCCAATCAGGTAGTCAATACAGCTCAGCTCATGATGAGCCACCTGGTGCTATGCCGCGCTGCAACTTCAGGCCCTCTACCATTCCCTCACCTAATCTGCAAGATGCTCCGCACAGATGGATTGTATGATAACTCTCTTCCTGATTATGCTTGCTCTACTTTCCTTACAACTGACGCTATTGTTGCACTCCTTCTACCCAAGAATGAGGAGAACCTTCCCTCCAGCTCGCGCTCTGAGTTGAGTCCTCGAGCTCGGGTCTCCTCCAGTTCCAGTGACATATCTGCTATAGTCGCTTCTATGGAAGCGCATCAGGAACGGGTAGAGAAGCGTCTTGGAGAAATGGTAGAGATAATGTCGTCAATACTAAAGCTTGTTCAGGAGAAGTTCAGTGAAGAGCGGGGTGGTAGCCCTTGAGCAGTTGTGATGGTTGCGCTTTTTAAAGCGCATTTGCTGATTCTTTTTTTTTTTCTCTCTGCTATGTTTTTGTGATTTTTTGAATTAGCTCGCTAGGACTCCAACCTCTTTTGTGCAGTTTGTACTTGAAATGACAATATAGTATGCTTCTGATTTTTATATCTCTGAGAGCCTTACTAACTTGACTTGTCTTTACTTGGGTTGCTCACTTTTCTTTCTTAAGATTTGTTGACGTCTTAGCTAGCAAGCGCACTCTACTATCTTTCTTACCGTATGACTCTGCTTTGAATTTTTCGATGATGTCAAAAGGGGGAAAAACACAGGTAAATTCCTCTTTGATTAAGGGGGAAGTATGAGATCGTGCTTGAATTCAGGGGGAATTGAAAACTGGTATGGTTAAGTATCTTGGTAAGTTACTTTGATCCAATTCCGAATCTGAATACTTGATTAAATTGATATGATTGTCTTCACTTTGGTCACTTAAGAAAGTATTCATGAGCTTACCTGTTTACAGTTTGTCATCATCAAAAAGGGGGAAATTGTTAGTTGAGCTTTGGTAGGAATATTAAAGCTCAATGTATTTCTCTGTGTTTTGATGATAACAAACTAATATGTTTAATCTCTTAGTGTTTTTAAGCCTTCCAGGTCATTGCCATATTTGTAAGGATGCGCTTAAGTCACTTAGAGATGCGCTTGACTGGTAACAGTCGCGCTTAACACCAAGCGGAGAAAGTTAGTTTCGCAAACGGTGTTTAAATAAATCCATTCAAGACCAAGAAGTAAGAGTGATCGAGCTTCGAGGGCATAGGGATGCGCTTGAATGTAGTTGAAGAAAGTTGATCACGAAGTTCCACTGAAGCTTAGGGTGTGCCAGAGCACAGAAGAACAAATCTAGACGCTTCGAAGGCTGGTAAGGCGGGAGAGTGCAAGTTGCGTGCACAGGAAGGTGCGAGAAGAACTTCACACTCTTTGGGACGCTACTCCAGGGATCGCCAGCGTGGCAAGAGTTTGTTAGAGCTAAAAGCACACGGATTGCTTATGTGGCGTGGATCAACACATGGAGAACAAAACCAAATCACTCCAAGCCGTTGATTAATTCTGGTGAAGTGATCAAGGCACACGGATTGATGAGGTGGCATTTTATATAGTCTCAGTTTGTTACACGGTTAAGCTATAGGGTTAGCTTAGAACTTGTGTATAAATAGAGTACTATTTCATTCATTTTAAGGGTCGCAAACGTTGAGGATATAGGAAGCTAGAGAGAGCTTGAGATATAATTCGTTTGTAATCAGAGAGTGTTGAGAGTGCCTTTGTTCTCCAGAGCTGAATTGAGAGTATTGTAGAGAGAGTGCTTACGAGTGAGCTTCTCGTGTTGAAGCAAGAGATTGTAATCACTTCTTAATCAATACAAGTGTAGTGGTGAGTTTTATCCCGAGTCAGCTAGTGGCTTAGGGTTCTCATCTTTGGAAATTCTTGTGTGTGCAAATATAGGTGCGCTTTAACAACTTAAAGCGCGCTTTATTGTCGTCTGACCACTTCCGCACTTAAAGGACATTAGTAAATTCATTACTAAGTGTTCTACATTGGTCAAGCGCATCTCAAGTATCGAAAGCGCAATTCAATACTAGTGAAGCGCATCTAAGGCTTAATGAACCTTAGAGACAAAAGACAATAGCTGATCAAAACACGTATTTTATACTTTGTTAACGTGTTTAAACAACAGAATCTTTAATCTATGTAAATGTTCATGATTATATATTACATACCTTTCCCACATCCGCAACTATTTGAAATATATCATCGATGCCTAAATCGAATTTTGGGGTAGACATACTTTTGAAGTTTGTGTATTTCTTGGATCCTGTACTCCTATCACTTGTTGTTTTGAAGTTCTAGACTCAACTGATTTTGTTGGGCGTTTAGTACTTTTCGTTTTCTCACTGCTCTTTCTTGATTCAGTCCATTCATGTTTTACTTTTTAGGGAGTGTCGTGCTCTTTTTCTTTGTTCTCGTCGTTGTCACTTGAATCAGTCAGAACTATGACCTCAACGACATCATTTTTTGCAACGGCATCATCTTTACCAACAGCAGGTGTATCAAGAACCAATGCATCAACAATCTCAGCAGTTTCTTCAACGTTACACTATCCCTTACTGGATTCTTTTTCTTCTTTCTTCTCTTCTTCATTTCCAAGTTTTTCTTGCTTTTGCTATTGCTCTTGTTGTTGATTAGAGTGTTGTACATCTTCTTGTTCTTGCCCCCGGTCTTGCTGTTGAACAAGGTGTTCTTCCTCTTGCTCTTTCTCTTGGTCTTGCTGCTGATGAGGGTGTTCTCCCCCTTGCTCTTGCTGGTTTTGTTTTTCACTACTTTCTGCAGCTGCTTCATGTTGGACTTCTCTATCATCTTCTTCATTTATGTAACTTCATCATGGTTACCATCAGACTTTTTGCTTTCTTCTTCTGATTGATGAGCCCATCCATCGTCGCCAACATTCATGTCATCATTCTTTTCTGCCCTTGAAATCATAAATGTAGCCTCTATTTCTTCGATGCATTTAATCACGAATGGATTGCTGGAAGAACTTGTCCTGGCTATCCTGTGAAAATTTGGAAAAATATGTATGTTAGAATAAGGCAAAACTAGTTTATTTATTTTTACATAAAAGTGCATTTATATTTCTTACCCGCAACTGTGAAGATTGGTAGTTTTGTGAACCTTGCAGAATTCTTATATTTATTATCTTCTCTATCGTTTCATTGATTTTGTTGTAAGTGTGGTTGTCTTGAATTTCTTTGGTTGCTGTGTTGACATGCTCGTGATAAAGCCTGATTTGCTCGGCAATAAGTCGAGCGATATCAGCTTGTTTGCGTATAAACTTGTAGAAATTTCCTCCGTCACCCATGTCAATGTTAGCATCTATTCTGGAGCAGCCTGCACCCTGTTCAGCTACTTCATCTCTTGGTCGGGAACTGGCAGTACTAGCAGTGGTGCATCTCTCACAAAGCCACGATCAAAACCCATTTTCAAGCGCGTGTTCTGCAATCCTTTGAAAGTGTCACTTGTGTAACCCTTAATAATAGGATAAGCTCGGGTAGGTTCCTCGCCATACATAGTCAATCTGTCACAGTACAAAATCTGCAATAATATGAAAACTACAATTAAAGATTTTTGAAATGTGAAATAGTCTACTTCATAAATATGTAAGAGTTCACTACAATTTATTAGTAAGTGCACTACCATGTTTTATCCATAGTGCACTTCTTTTTTTTTATGCATGTAAAGTGCAGTTTTCAAGTTACAAAAAAGAGTACTTCTACAAGAAGAGATACACAAAGTGCACACCCCCCCCCCCCCCCCCCCCCAGAAGCAAGGAAGTGCACTCCTAAGAACAAGGAAGTGCACCCCCGGGGGTAGAAAGAAATTTGCGCTGGAGTGTGTATCCCTAGTGCACTTATTTTTTACATTTAAAGTACACTTTTTAAGTTTCAAGAAGTTTTTCTTCTGGAAGAAGAGAAACAAGAAAGTGCACCCCCCATAGCAAGAAAGTGCACTCCCAAGATGCAACAAAGTGCACTTCTGGAAGTAATAAAGTCTACTCACCAAAACTATTATCATGACAGTTTATTTAAAATATTAAAACAATGAAACTAACTCACCAGTAAGAGAAGATGAGGCCCCTTGAATGTTGAGTTGCCACTACAGTCGTTTTTTAACTCACACAACCTCAAACAACATAGACGGCACCAATTATAATTTGCCAAATCATCCCCTCGTGTCTTGTCTAACCAATTAATGAATTTAGCTGACACGGTTCCATTGGCTGTTTTCTCAATTACAATGGAATAGAATAAAATAGAAAAATCTAATGCAAAAGAACCATTTGCATTTACATTTTCTTTTATTTTTTTACAAGATCAGAATATAGAACAACTTTGTTATTCGGGAAGGTTGACTTCCAAACTCTTACTCTATCTAAGTTTGAACTTAGCAGGTTAAATTCGACTTCTCCTCTTGGTAGACCCAGATATTGCTGTATGATACCGTCATTAATTACTATGTCTTGCAGGCCATTCTCGAATCTCAATGAGCAAGCTGCTGCATCAAACTTACCTACATGCCAGTCACATAGTAGGTATGACAATGATTCCATGTTCCAAGAAAATAGTTGCTCCAACCCCAATCTCATGACAGCCTGTTTTTGGTCTTCATTGAATTCCCTCAACAATGAACAGAGGACGCCAATTGAACCACGTCTTTTTTGCTTTGTTACAGGCTTTACGTCTGGGCTATCATCGAATTCTATATATATTCTGTGCAGTTCCGTCATTTACAGCCTCTCTATTTTTTGTTTCTTGAGTTTTCCTACAAAGACATAATTAAAACACCGATGAAATCAGTAAACTTGCTTCAAGGGTTGAATGGTGCACTTAAACCTAAAACAGAAGTGCACTAAAATCCATAATCTGAGTGCACTTCAACATGAAACTAAAGTGCACTTAATTATCTAAACTGAGTGCACTTCGTCATAAACGAGAAGTGCACTTATTTTTCTTATCAAATGGATGAATATAAGCAAAAAAACAAAGGGCACTTTTTTAAACTGGAGTGCACTTTATATGCTACACAGAGTGCACATTATTCTTCATGAGAAGAGCACTTCCAACTATGAATATTATAAGTGAAAATAACAGAGGGCACTTTTAAAGTTAAAATCAGAAGTATGACTACTATTTTTTACAGGTGCAATTCAAACCAAAAGAGAAGTGCACTTAATCATCTAAACTGAGTGCACTTCAACATGAAACGGAAGTGCACTTAATTATCTAAACTGAGTGCACTTCGTTATAAAAGTGAAGTGCACTTATTTTTCCTATCAAATGGATGAATATAAGCAAAAAAAACAAAGGGCACTTTTTTTAAACGGGAGTGCACTTTATATGCTACACTTAGTGCACATTATTCTTCATGAGAAGAGAACTTCCAAGTGAAAATAATAGAGGACACTTTAGAGTTGAAATCAGAAGTATGAATATGAGTTTTACAGGTGCACTTCAAACCAAAAGAGAAGTGCACTTAATCATCTAAACTGAGTGTGCTTCAACATGAAACCGAAGTGCACTTCATCATCTAAACTGAGTGCACTTCGTCGTAAACGTGAAGTGCACTTAATCATCTAAACTGAGTGCACTTCGTCATAAACGTGAAGTGCACTTAAACCTAAAACAGAGTATAGTAAAACCCAAAAACAGTGATTGAACTTCATTTTTTACCTTTCAATTTTGTTTCCATTGTTGGCTTTTGCTTTTTTGGTTGTTGTTCTTCACGATTCTGGTCTTCCAAGGGTTGATAAACCGTCAGCGCTGTTTTACTTTGTTGGTTTTCGCAGGTGTCTTCCACGAAAACTACTCGTTTTTGCTCGTCCTTCTTCTTCCTTGTGTAAACTTGTTCAAAAAGATCTCACATCAACAACAACAGAAATAGTAACAAAATATAGCTTCGATGGTTTTTCGGATGTTTAAATAGCAAAATCTGAGTTAATAGGAGCAAATCCACACTCGATTTAGCGAAAAAACCCTCTTGCATGCCGGAAAACAGTATCGCATTCAGAAAAAAACGAAAAGAAAAGAAAAATCTAGGGTTTAGGGTTTTGATTTCTCACCAGCATTGACGGTTGGAACAGCGGGATTTTCTGCTTCTTTGCTTGAAGACATGTTGTTGAGTCGAAAAATGCCTTGAAATCAAGAGAGTTCTACGCTTTGTGTGTTTTAGGAGTGATTTTTGTTATGGTTTTCGAACGTTTTTCGTTTGTGCGATGTCAGAGATAATGAGAAAACAGGGAAAATGGTGAGAGAGAATGAGAGAGCATGAGAAACCGTAGGAGGGAAGAACGAAAACTGAAGAGATATTTAGTGAGTGGGGTGTGAGCGTGTGTTGTACTATTATGCTTTTTCAATCAAAATTAATTCGACGTCTATGATGAGTCCGCATACTAATATTAGTCCGCACCCGATCAACCCTCATATTTATTATATGTTAGTATATATCTATATATATGTCTGATATAGCTTTTAATTTGAAAATAATCTAAATTTATAAAAGGATATTTTAACATTTTAATTGTTAATTTTCTTAAAGAAGAATCATTAATAATTGACAAAAATTAAGGAGGGATTTACAAACATTAATATATAGATTTTATTGATTTTATTGGCTTAAATGATTATACACAATACATGTTAACTTACTAATATTACTAAGATATCAATAATTACTTAAATTTATATGAATAATTCTAGGAGATATAAACATAAAATCGATCTTATAAATAAATATCATAATAATAAGAGATCCTAGAATAATATATGTTCTTAAATAAAAAATTGGTTAAGAAAAATTTAATAAGATTTTATTTGTAAAAAAAATATATTCAATTGTAACGTTAATATATATAGGTGATGAAAAAAAAATTAATAAGGAGAAAAGAGAATAGTATAATAAATAAAGAATAAAGACATGAATAATGACCTGATCAAATTTGTTTAAGGGACTTCAAATAAAATTATTTTAATATATATAGTATATATAGATAGATAGAAGACGTTTCCAGTGCGGACTTATTTTCGGTGTGGACTGTGCGGACTGTGCACTTTTCAGCATATTATTGGTGCACTCCAAGTACATTATCAAGTGTACTACTGAATGCACTCTTTCAATGCACTACTGGTGCACTACTGGTGCACTTCTCGGTGTACTAAGGTGCACTTCCCAGTAGTACACTGGTGACTTCTCGGTGTACTAAAGTGCACTCCTCGGTGTACTAAGATGCACCCTCAATAGTGTATGGTGCACTTTACAGTAGTGCACTACCAAGTGCACTCTACGATAGTACACTGGTGCACTTTGTAATAGTGCACTGATGCACTATCCAGTAATATACTAGTATACTATAAAAGTCCGCACAGTCCACGCTGAAAACTAGTCCGCGGCCGATCGGCCCTCTAAATAGATATACTCCACACTATCAATTAGCGTTTTCGCTGCCATTTTTAGGAGTTCTTGCCTCTTGGGTTCAGTAATCCAAAGAATAAAAAGCAACGTTCCGAATAACCATTGAAGAATAAAATGTTTTTCGCGCCATATTAGTACACACAAAAACAAGGGCTGAAAGGAACGTTGACGTCCAAACAGACGTTGCAGCTCCATGATCCAAACAACAAATCTCAACAGAATCCTTCTCAAGAACTCCAACAGTCCTTCTCTGGCATGGCAGATCTTCAAGCGCATACTCTTCAACCCTTCTTCGTCTATTTCCCACTCTCATCCGTTTCCACAATTGCCCGCATTCTAGTTGCCGCCAAAATGCTCCCGAAATCGAAACCCTTCACCTCCACCTGCTTCATCAGTACACCAACAACGAGTCAGCTAAAGAATCCCTTTTTTCCCTCATAAGAGTTCTCGCGAAATCGGGTTTGATTGATCAGGCAATTGATCAGTTTCGATCAATTCGGGTTTTGTACGCGCCGCCCATCAATTTGTACAATGTGATGCTTGAGTGCTTGATTCGGGTAAGCCGTGTTGATTTGGTTCCCTGGCTATATAAGGGATATGATCTTGTCTTGTGTATCTCTGGAGACTTATACAGTCAATCTTTTGATCCGAGGCTTGTGCGATTCTGGTCAGTTAGAAGCTGCAAGAAGGTGCTCGATAAAATGCCTGACAGAGGCTGTATGCCAAATGAGTTCACTTTGGGATTTTTAGTTCGTGGGTATTGCAGAGCTGGCCTTGTCAGTCAGGCATTGGAGCTGTTTGATACGATGAGGAGCCTTGGGATAGTCCCCAACAAGGTTATGTATATACAATCATTTCCAGCTTCTGTAGGGAAGGTAAGACAGAGGAGTCTGAGAATTTGGTTGACAAAATGAGACAAGATGGCCTATTACCAGATGTGGTTACTTTCAATTCTAGGATTACAGCTCTGTGTAAAGCAGGAAAGATGCTTGAAGCTTCTAGAATCTTCAGGGACATGCAGGTAGATGACGAGCTTCCTCATCCAAATATCATCACATTCAATCTAATGCTTGATGGATTTTGTAAGACAGGGATGCTGGATGAAGCCAAAAACCTTAATTGAAGCAATGAAAAAGAATGGTTTTCTTACAAACCTGGAGACCTGTAACATATGGCTTACAGGTCTGGTTAAGAAAGGCAACCTTCTAGAAGCACAGGCAGTACTCAAGGAGATCTCATCATTGGGATTAGAACCCTGATTTGTACTCTTACAATATTGTGATGAATGGCCTATGCAAAACCGGAATGTTATCTGATGCAAGATCATTAATGAGGAGGACTATGAGAAGGAATGGTGTATCACCAGACACAGTGAGTTACAGTACTCTGCTTCAAGGATATTGCAAGAAAGGTGAACCATGCTTAGCTAATGCTGTTCTTGATGAAATGATTAAAGCTGGGTGTTTGCCCAGTACACGTACTTGCAATATCTTGCTCGATAGTCTTTGCAAGAAAGGAAGAATGTCAGAAACAGAGAGCTTGTTACAAAAGATGAATGAGCGAGGCTATGAGTTAGATACTGTAACTTGTAACATAGTGATTGATGGTCTATGTAGAAATGGGAAGTTAGATAAAGCAATTGAAATCGCGAATGGAATGTGGACACATGGAAGAGCTGCTCTTGTTGATCTTGGAAACTTGTACATCGATCTTGTAGATAATACTAACGATGTGAAAAAATGCATGCCTGATGTGATTACATATTCAATCATAATCAGGGCATTGTGCAATGCTGGCAAGCTTGAAGATGCTAGAAGAAAATTTGTGGAGATGATCGGAAAAAAGTTATATCCAGACACAACGCTGTATAACACCTTTATATTCAACTATTGTAAAATCGGAAAAGTATCATCAGCATTTCGGGTTCTGAAGGACATGGAGAAGAAAGGTTGTAGTAAGAGTTTACAGACTTACAACTCATTGATTATGGGCTTAGGGACTAAAAAGCAAATCTTTGAAATGTATGGACTGTTGAATGAAATGAGAGAACGAGGTATTTCTCCTACTGTTACTACCTACAATTATATTGTTAATTGCTTGTGCGAGGAAGGGAGATCAAATGATGCAATGTATCTTTTAGATGAGATGTTGAAGAAAGGTATATCTCCAAATAGTTTTTCGTTCAGAGCTGTGATTAAGGCTTTCTGTGGTGAAGGTGAATTTACAGCAGCAAAAGAGGTATTTGAAATTGGAATTGGTGTGTGTGGGCATAAGATATCGCTTTATAGTGAGATGTTCAATGAGTTGGTTTTGGGAGGGGAGATTTTGGAAGCTAAAAAATTGTTTGAAGTTGTGTTAGATAGATGTTTTGATATTGGAAGTTTTAATTATAGAGATTTAATTGATAAGCTTTGCAAAGATGAGAAGTTGGAAGACGCTAGTTTTACTCTGCAAAGTCTGATAGAGAAGAGATACAGTTTTGATCCTGCATCGATTATGCCTGTGGTTGATGGTTTGAATAAATGTGGGAGGAAAAATGAAGCTGATGAATTTGCAGAGAGGATGATGGAAATGGCGTCTGGAGGTGTGACTAATAAAATTTGTCAGTACAAAAGAGTAGCAAGGCATAGAAGGTTCATAAAACACAGTGAAAATGATTGGCAGAATATATTACACAGGTATGTTCCAAGGAAATTTGTGAAGTTTTTTTTTCTCTCCATTTATGGACCTGTAGCATTGTGTTTGATATGGTTGTTTAAACAGGGATGATGGAAGTGTAATTGCACTGAGATCTCTAAAACGGGTACAGAAGGGGTGGGGTCAAGGAACTACATCAGATCTCCAATCAACAAAGAATGACTTAATTGATTACTTGGGAGGAAATGTTTAAACGTTAAAATTACAGGATTAGTGAGCATTTATGGAAGCCCCATTGAAGCTTTTTCAAGGTAAACATGTACACAATTGCTATGGATTTAATCACTTAATCCTCCTGTTTTGCAATCCTCAAGCTTGTTTTAAGAATTCTAACTTCTTCATCTTTCTATCTAGCATAGTAGAATTGTTACCATTACTCTCTCTCTCTTTGTAAGATGCTTTCAGGTTGAAAGACAAGATTTAGATCTAAATTCTGGTATTAGTACTAATTTGTACCTAATAATCCTGTTTTCCCATATCAATATAATCATAAACTTAACTAATGCTTTCCCATTTATAAGGCTAAGGTCATGTAAGGTCTCAAACAATCCCTAAAACTACTTTATAGTTGAGAAGATGTTTTCGATGCAGACTAATTTTCCTTGCGTACTGTGCGGACTCATCACAACTGGTGCACTTTTTAGCATATTATTGGTGCACTCTCCAGTACACTACCAAGTGCGCTACTCATTGTACTACTGGTGCACTTGCGATTGCACTCCTCAGTAATGCACTGGTGCACTCCTCAGTTTACTACTAGTACATTCCTCAATACCAAGTGCACTACTGGTGCACTCGCGATTACACTACAAGTGCACTCCACAGTAGTGCACTATCCGGTAATACACTGGTGTACTATCATAGTCTGCACAGTCCGCACGAAAAATCAGTCTGCACCTGATCAATCTTCGTATATTTGATACTTTTTATACAATTACGAGACAATGGCAAGATTACAATGCTGAATACAACATAATCACAAAACTTCGTAACTTTATATTTCCATCCAGACAACTGCCACATGGGGGAAAATTCAAGTGCTCCACAGAAGAATTTACCATCAAATTCAGCTTTTTGAAAAGCTACCACGATCATGGTAATCTTCAGCCAAAAACTAACTAGATGAGTAAACATAAACACTCACATGTGACCCCCTAGAGTGAACAGTCAACCTATCAAACATAACTCCAAATCATGTATAAAAAAAAGTCAACCTAAGAGTTACTTTCATAGACTGAGAGTTTAACCGTTTGGCTTCCAGATAATCTCTGTATATCTATGCACTCTTCAAGATCTTCATCACACGTTAACAACACCCACTCTTTATCATCATCTAAGTACTTGATATGCATCTTATTCACATCCTCTATCTGAAATCGCCTCGCGATCTCCAACTGCAAGTTCCCAAAGCCTGTGTTTTTTGTGAGTGTAAGGCGAATCATTTCCTCTCTGAAAGTTGCCTTAAATTTGCAAATTGACCCATCTCTCTGAACCTCACTGTGATACAGTAACGGAAGCTCTGATTCAGTTCTTGCTCTCTTTGATGGTCTAAATTGATCTTGCGATGTTAAGGTATCTCCACTAACTGGTCCTCCAGTTGAGAAGGTATGGCTTGATGATGTCGTCTGGCTTGAGGAAGTTGATTCAGAGCTACTTTCTTCTGAGCTGATCATGGTGTTTTCTGGTAAAGCGTTTATCTGCTGTGATGGGTCGTTTATGTTTGCAGTTTGGGGGCTGAGCTGTGGGAAGTCTGAGTAGAAAGATGCGAGTTGAATCGAGCCTTTTGCTCCTTTGACAGAGTCAATCACGAGCTGTAGTTTTTTTAGCGAGTGGTCAACCTTCTTTATCTTTCGTGACGGCCAACGGTTGATTCCATACTGTCTGCAGATCCTTTTTAGGGTTGTTGGACAAACTGCAAAATGGTGTACCAGTTGTGGATGAATAATACAACTGAAAAGGAAGAATGATGTTGAGGTTGGAGTATACAATACAAGCCTTTGAACTAACCCAATGTGAAGAAATGTGTAACGTGACATTAGTATTATCACAAAATTTATGTAAATTGTGATCAAAAGAAGATTGCAAGAAGGTAAACCCATGATTAGCTAGCAATATGCAAGTATAGTCTTCTTGGAAGGAAAAATGACTTACCTATTAACTAAAATAATCCCTATATTTATGTCAACCAATGTTTAAAAATGCGTTAGGCGAGGCTAGGCGATGGCCAGGCGCTTGCCTAGCCACGAAAGCCTATAGCAAATACCATGACTAAAATTGGGGTTGATTATATCATTAGGATCGCATTAGGGCCGCATATCCATAGGATCACCGTCTAGGCGCGCCTATGCGACGCATTTTTAAACACTGATGTCAAAAAAAACTTTCATCTTATCAACCAAAAATGGTCCAACCTATTTTTTTCGGTTCAAAATTGGATGATGTCAACTTTAGATTTCTTAGTTGGACATAATAATAATTGATTTTATGTATACAATCTCTATTATAAGGTGCTTTATTGTTATCAAATCTACATAGACTTCAACAAGTGACTAGTTTTTGTTGATAAATTTAAAGTTTGGATTATATATGGTTGACATGAAAGTTGAGATTATTCTAGTAATTTTTCCTTCTTAGAATGTTATGTGTAATATTTTTTTTATGAAAGACCCTTGTTACCTTATACTCAATTGTCCATCTATGTTGGACATCCATACAACTATACAAGTAGCAAGCTTTTGAATAGAAACTCATTACTCAATCTGGTTAAGAGTTGATGACACTATGTGTAAGTTGAAATGTTGAAGATATAGGCTTACCACCAAGGCTTTTGGCTGCATCTTTGAGACTTCCAGCAAAGTATTGCTTAAGTACTTCCAAGCTAATAACTTTCTGTGACTTTGTCCTCTTCTTTTCACCCGGTTTAGTACTCGCTAATCCATAATCACTTCCAAATGATGAGCCACCCAAATCTCCACCACACTCATTAACTACTTGCCTCTGTGCTTCTACATTGGTCTCACTCCATTGATTAGTAACCTTAAACTCCTCTTCCCTCACACGACCTTTCCCAAACTGAAACGATAAGGAAACCTCTTTCCCTTTCCTCTGCGCTTCAACCAAGTTCGAAATCCAAGATGTTGGTTTATCATCTTCAACACTGATTCGAGTCTCCTTCCCTGAAAGTAAGCATAAGCTTCTTGAACCTCTAACCAACACGGTCAAAGACTCAATGATCTTGAAATGGAAGGTCAAACCAGGATCTTGGCAATCTATTGGCAAGAAGAATTCAAGAACATAGCTCTCACATGCACCATATAAGTGTTGAAGATGTACTGCAACTGATCCACGTAGACCAAACATCTTTGCATGGTGTGATAGGGGATATTCAGCTTTGCTATATGCAGCTACATCAATGGCGTAACAAGGTTGGTTGGTCATAAAAGCTTTGCCTACAACACCTTGACCTCGGAAAAGCTGTTGATCTAAACAAGCTTCATGGAAGCTGGAGATTGTTTGGTCAAGTAAACAACAAGCAGAGGGTATGATTGAAGCATGAGTGTTGCTTTCGGTATTCCAAAGCCAATCTCTGCTTTGTTGTATGTAGGGAGACCATGTCTGAGCTAGAGGTAATCCGTGTTCCTCACAGACTGTTCTTATGATGTGTGAAATCTCGGATAGTTCTGAAGTTTGAGTGTGAGGTTCAGTTGTATCCTGATAAGTTTTGAGCTAGAGATAAGAGATGAATCATATAGGAGAGCAGTGAGTTATGGAACAAATAGATTTGTGAACTTACCCTTTTCTTGGGTGGCCTTAAGATTTCAGAGCTTCTGAGATCAACCGCCTGAATAGTGTAAGAAGAAAGCTTAGCAATATAGTTTACATGAAATATAGAGGAAGATAAATGTCACAATGAGTTCTATACACGCTGGTTGATCCAAGTTTACACAGAAAGGTTATAGATAGCAAAGAAATGAAAGACAGCTGTGACATATGAACAAGTACTGGTATTGATATCAATGATATGAGATATTGGACATGGATGCATTCAAGATTTGTGTATAAATGATATCAAAGTATCGCGAGGTATGAATGATATCTTTCATATACCAATATTCAAAGAGATATCAAAACAACACTCGTATAGCCTATAAGATCTCACTTTGATATCATTGATATCCATATACTCCTATACCAAACAACAAATATCAATTTGAGAAGAAGTTTCCGGCGCGGACTATATATCCGTGCGGATTGTGCAGACTCATCATCCAGTGCAATTGTGAGTGCACTTCCAGGTACACTCCTCAGTGCACTACTGGTGCACTATTAAGTGCACTACCATTGCACTTGTCAGTGGTCCACTCCCAACATCTGTACAGTCCACACAGACTATATGGTCCGCACCTGATAAGCCCTCATCAATTTAATCGGTATCTGAACATACCAAACAAAAATATGATTATGGCTGATATCTCATACCAATACGCAATACCTGATATCTAATTTGATCAAATACTAAACAAGCCCTTAGTCTCACTGAAAAAAGAAGCTTCATTTCTAGAAAATGGACTTTATAGTGTAATTTGTTCTTGGTGGAAGTTTGATGAAGAAGCTGCATTGTTCTGTGTGTCAATAATTTTATGTTTTAAGGGAGGAAGAAGCTAAGAAGCTACCTCAAGAGCTCTGCGCACGATTTCAGCCTCAGGCCGGTAACTGATCTTCAGTGAAATGGTGACTATCTCAAGCACAGCCAAGCAAACGGTAGTCTCCTTCTCAAACACAGGAAATGCAATGGACCCACGAACATCACACGTTTGAGCATGACTCCACCGTCTATATTCGTCTTGCCTGAACAGCCTAACATCCGGGGTCCACTCCGGTTGCTTCCCTACAAACACCCTACCAAGCAACCCAAGCCCCTCCTTATGATCCTCATCAGCTGGGAACTCATAACTCTCAGAAACATTTCTGTACTTAGCCAAAGAAGTGCAGCTAGGATCAAATGAAAATGGCTGCTCAGCTGTTGTAAGGAAGCTCTTCACCCCTCTCTTCACAGGCACCCAGATTTGGACTAGTGAGGTTTTGTCATTAGTTAATGACTGGAAGTGACTAATCGCCTTGATTAGCCGCTCCTTTAAAGAGGAACAAGGTGCTAGATTTGGGTTTGGAGCAACCCAGACGGTGGTTTTGTCTTGTTGATTTAGAACTAAACCCAAATTGGTTGAGTTTGTTTCTGAAGTAGATATGCTGAAGGAAGGGAAGTTCATAGCACCTGATGACGTGGAAGGACCTGGCTGCAATCATATATACAAGTCAGCAGAAGAAATTGATAGAATGTTAACATAAGCAAAACATGGAGCTAAAAGATTGAACTCTCTTCAATTTGCTTACCCATATGCATACAAAATAGACTTGAGATCAAATTAAAGGGGAAGGTTTTTTTTTCTTCATGAGTTTGACTTTTTTTTAAATGAAAGTTTTCATTAAGTGCAGCTTAAGATGGATCAACATCAAATAAAGTCAGAAGAGTAGTGATCAACAACAATGTGCTCAATTTTGCTGCCCAATCAACCTAACTGATATTCACTGAAGCACTAACAATGGAAGACAATTCAAACCCAGAATTTGTATTATAAGAAGGGTTCAAGTGATGTCAGGAGTCACTATAACACGAAAAGTAAAAAATTTCAGGAAATTGGCAGACCAACACAGCACAAGAAACTCAGTAGCTATAATTTAAAACTCATATCAAGGAAAATAATCAGCAAAGATGTACAGAAAGAAAGGGACTAACTTTACATGGAAGGCGAGGAAGTTCTGACATGGGAACAATATGAAATAAAAATTAGACAGATGATTGAAGTCTTTATATAGATTGGTATTGGATTGTACTGACAGATAATTGAAAAGAATGATCCTTGCAATTCCAATTAAGGAGATGAAGAAAAGGAAGTATTGTGACTGTAACTTACTCCTGCTTGGGAAGGTTTTTGGCCCTTTTCTCCCTCCACAGGCCAAAGCAGCATATGAATATGATACAGCAACTTTTAAATTTTGCTCCAATTCTTGGGCTCCACTTTGTAATGTAATAAGAGAGAAGGAGAGTGCTGTGTCTTTGTCACAGTCTTTCAGGGATAGAACTTGAGAAGGCTGATTTGTTTAATTAATATTTGGTTAAATAAGGGTTATTTATTTTTGATGGGGTCTACTGGGTTTGGTCTCCCCTCTCCCCACACTTTTGTTAGGGGCTGTTTGGTAGAAATAAAGGCCATTTAGGCTATTATATGAGGGTTGTCCTTGTTTGTAGGACCCTTATAAATTCTACTTGCCCAATTTGCATATATTTTGCACTTTACTCCTAATAGGGTATTTGACATGCCAGGGGTCACCCTCTTTTTATGTATTCTCAACACTATGGATAGATTGGAATGTTTAGACGTACCTTACATATCATTATCTTCTCTTCCATCATGTGAGTCTCATACTCAGTTTTTTAATTATTGCCTTTATAATTGTGAAAGTAGGAAGAGAACCAGATTTCTAGTGAATCTTTGTAAATTAATAGTAATCTTATCTGTGTCTTATGCGATATTTCTTTTAACAAGTAACCGGAATTTTTAAATTATTAGAGTGGATGATTTTTATAAACTCCAGTACCCGTATCGGGTTCATGTGTTGAGCTGGAAGACTAGGGGATACAAATCTGTTTTCTAGAAGGCTATAAATTTATCTATATCTTCACTAGTCCATGAACTTTTGACGATGAAGTCTGCCGCCGCGTTAGACTATCTGTAGATTAGAGAGGTCTTTGATGATGTGGGCTATGTCCCAAAGGACCTTCTAGGTTCTTTGAAGGCTATGTATAACTGATGAGTTATCTCCTTCAAAAACAATTTTTCCCAACACCAAAGCATGGGCTGCCCTTGCACCAGCGAGGACGGCAAGGGATTCGAAACGTTTACTGAATTTTGGTGGGCAGTAATGACGTGGTCAGCTGAATTTCTAATGACGTATCTGATGCTATTGTCAGCAAAGTTGATAGTATCATCAAAGTTAACCTTTACCCAGTTAACTGGAGGGGGAGACCAACCTTGTCTGCAGTTTTGATTTTCGTGTCTTATGCGATATTTGTTCTTCATTTTTATAATTTTAAAAGCTTTTCGAAAGACGGAACTTTCTATAACAAATGTAACATATGTTATTAAATTAAGATTGATGGTGAGTTTATTTTGCCAAAAATCAAATGTTTTATGAGTCGTAAATCTACCATTAATTGGGAAAGAAATCATTTGTGTATGTATGTGATATCCATATGATTAAATATGAAACAGTACTTTTTAAAGGAATATGAAACAATACTTCATGCTTGTTTATATACGTAGAAAAAAAAATTGCGTTAAAAAGACGATTAATCTATCATTAAATAGAAAAAAGTAATCAATTTATCGATGTAATAGTCTATGTAACGTATTCTGTACTCCCTATATCCGATAATTATGCTTTTTCTGTCACTATTCATACTCGTAGAGAATCTTTCGGATTTCTCTCAATGTATTTGGAAAAACATAGTCATGTGTAGTCTTGTTGTAATCGTCACGACGAGGACTTTAATAATATCTGAATTTATATTTTTTACTAATGTATATTTGGAGATATCTACGATAGAAAACTCGCTCGACAAATATGCAAAAAGAAATTGGAAGATCATTATGGGACAGAGGGAGTAATAAACAAGTCTATGACTCGTGTCCTGTACGAGGGTGATAATTGAAAATTAAAATAATAGATTTAGATGTATACATATAAAGTTAAAAAGAAAAATACATAATTAGCATTATAGCAAATAACAACATATAAAGTTAAACTAGTCTAAAGACTTGCGATTTATTAAGTCGTCATTGCTCCGACCCTGATTACCCAGGCCGCCATGATTAACTATTGTGGAAACCTCAATCGAGTCACCGTCCAGGTGAAGGTTCTTGATGGTGGCTCGGAGTTGAAGGAGGATGCTCATAAGTACGCGCTTGGAAGGGCTTGCTTTGCGGAGTACCGCGAAACTGAAGTTGAGATCTGGTTGTCTATCAGAATTGGATCACTCTATGAAGAAAGAAAAAGTTTATTTCAATTAGGTTGAAAAATCGATTTCTCAAATATAAGGTGGCATCAGATAAATCTCATATTGTATAGGAGAAGGAAGAAGGAATGAGAATTGATGGTGATGCGAGGAAGAATTTTTGGATAGCAACGATTTAAAAAGGGAAGTACCATATTCGAGATCTACGAAGCTTCTTTTTGTAGTAAGTAAAATGTGTTACATTTATATAAGAATCAAGTTTTAAAAAATATTTGGAGTACTAAGGAAGAATCAAAAATCAAATTATTAACAAAATAGAAAATAAATTAGGAAGAGTATTAAGGAAGAATCAAATGACAAATTAAATTATTAAAAAAATAGACAATAAATTAGAAGGATATTTCTCACCAAAAAATAATCAAATCTAATAATAATTAATGAAATTGTATAAGATATGAATGATTTTAATTAACATTTATAAGGTAAATTTTTCTCGTGCATATTAGATAATTTTTTAAATGCTTGGATTTTGAAATTGGGTCTTGAAAATGATCAAAGTTATTTTTTATTAGAATTGTTTGAAATATGATAATTTTAGCATTTCTAATTAAGATAATTTTAATAGTATTATAATTAAGTCTTAATCAAAAAACATATTACACTAAAATATTTTAATAGAAAGAACAATTTAAGCAACAAAATCTCTAATTGTTATTTGTTTTTAATTAACCAAATCTACATAAAGCTTCTAGGTTCTATACTTGTGGAGTCAATTAAAAAAATAAATTACTTATAGATAAATTTTAAACAATAATTTTTTTCAATACTTTATTGTTGTGGCGTCAATAATGATTTTCAAGTGGTGTTTCAAAGCTAACATTTAGTTATTAGAGATAGATAATCATCTTTGTAATCAAATAGAAATGTTTTTATGTATGTACTCCACCTGTCTAAGAATAAGTGTTCTTGACCAATACTTATTTGATCTAGAGATTTGACACTAAAATCATGTAAGGATTTTATCTAGAGGTTTCGAGTTCGATTTCTGTTGGAGGCGTGTGTGAAGATATTGGTCATTGGTCTTAAAAGGGATGTATTAACAATATCCCAATCTGAATGTGGAGTGACTGAACCAGGAGTAGGACAGGAAAAAGAAGAATAAGTATTCTTTATATTTCCCTCCAAATTAAGAAGTTCATCTAAGAAAATCACCCTCTTTTATCACCAAAAAATTTAAATTATTTTTCTTATCTAATAAAACCCAATTACCAAAGGATAAAAACAAAAAAAAAGTGAGAAAAATATCTAAAATAATGCTTAGATTTAGAGGCTAAAATATCAATTATATTTAGAGGGAGAATATTAATTGTAGTGCAAAGAATTTATGTGGAACAGTATAAATGAATTAATTTTCCGGAGTACCTTGTAGAATACATGCAATAACAACAACTCGTAGTGATTAAACCTAACTCAACTTCGTACCAAACAACCAACACGCCTTCAGTATGTGCTCCTACTATATAATCAAGCACAGTTAATGTCGATAAATTTAAAGTTGTATTTTTTCAAGAAAGAACTAGAATAAATTTATTTAGTGAGAATTTTTTTCATCCGTGAGAAATAAAAATAATTCTATTTTTTTTTAAAATTCGAGAAATAGGATTAAATCTCATTTAATATGGGTTAATTAAATCAACCAATGTTGACCGACCGTTTATTTATTTTTATTCAAGGGCCCAAAAATATAATTTTTTCAGGGGAATTTTTTTCCACACAAAATATTGCATTGAATGTGCAGCCTTTTATACTTGAATCTTCTATAAAATTGCGTATATGTTGTATGGGTTTTCTAAAGACAATTTTTACCTTGTTTTTAAGTGTTCAATATTTTTGGCTAAACATGTGTAATGATATGAATGTGTAAGTACAATAAAATTATACAGATTTTATATTATTTTTGAAAGGACAATATTTCAGACATTTCACATATGTTAGCATTTACTTGCACATTTACTAAGAAAATCTAGCACATATATAAGAAACGGATACACATATGATTAGGAAGGTCTAGGATTGTCAAAACCTGATTCGATCTAGAAATTCCGAAAACCCGTCCGAATTGGAACCCTCTGAACCCCTGGTTCCGAATTACTCATAAAACCTTGCATATTCTCATAATATCTTGCACATGCATCGAAAATTGATGCACATTTGATACACATCCACAACAACCACTTTCACAAAGCTTGCACATTGTTAGGAGAACATTGCACATATATAGGAAATTAATGGGCATTACACAATAATAGTATTTTGATGCACATTCACGATAATCACTTTTGCAAATGCTTATTTATTAAGAAATCTTGCATATTTTGTAAGAGAAACTTTGTATAATAATGATATTCTAATGTACATTCTCTTTTTTAGGAAACATATGCACATTAAGCTGGGAAGGCTTTGAACATTTTCACGCAAATTAAGGAATTGCACATTTACTAAGAAAACCATGTAGAATGGTAATATTTTGATACACGTCTACAACAACCACATTCACAAGCCTTACATATTTAATAAGAAGACCTTGCACAATATATAAAACTAATGCACAATCAACTAAAAAGACTTACACATTTATTAAAGTTTTCTTGTACATTAATACGGAAATATTGGAAGAAATTAACTAAACTACTCACATTCTAAATGCACATTAACTTATAACACCCTGCATATTTACTATCTTGCACAATCACTTATAAAACCTTCACATTTATTGAAAAACATCTTGCACATGTATAAAAAACTGATGCACATTTAATACATATCCACAACAACCATATTCACAAGGCTTGTACATTATTAAGAAACCTTGCACATATTTAGGAAACGAATGCATATTCAACTAAAACGTCTTGAATATTGTACAATAATACTATTTTGATGCAAATTCACAATGATCACGTTCGTAAAAGCTTATTCATTAAATAAATCTTGCAGATTTTGTAAAAAGAACCTTGCACAATAATAATATTTTAATGCACTATCACTTTTGTAGGAAACATATCCAAATCCATTAAGAAATTTTGCACATTTACTAAGAAAACCTTGTACAATGCAATATTTTGGCGCACATCTACATCAATCACATCACAAGCCTT
The DNA here is from genome assembly GCF_046119375.1 of Phyllobates terribilis. Lineage (NCBI taxonomy): Eukaryota > Metazoa > Chordata > Amphibia > Anura > Dendrobatidae > Phyllobates > Phyllobates terribilis. The sequence goes on along the minus strand of NW_027365684.1, from coordinate 10,703 downwards.
ACACATTTACTAAGAAAACTTTGCATATATTCCCTCTGTCCCTAAATAAAGATTTCATTTCAATTTTGCACATTCGTCGAGACGTGTTTTGTTTTGTTAATATCTCTAATAACACAACTCCAAAAATTATAAAAAATTAATATTATTGAAGTGCTTATTGAGACGAATAAAACTAGACAACACATGACGATGTTATTTCTTATACAGTGAGAGTAATCGAGACAAGAACCATAAAATATGAGTAGTCTTCCCTTTTGAAATGTGATCTATATAAGAGGATGGAGGGAGTATATGAAACTGAAGCACAATCAAGTAAGAAGGCTTGTACATATATTAAAGTTTTCATGCACATTACTAAGAAAATCTTGGGAAAAAACCAACAAAAACTACTCAAATGTACATTTGTATAGATTTTATTGCATATTGCACCTTTACATACAAAATATTCAACATTCATGGAAGAAGAAAAACATGCTAAGAAAAAAGGCCAAAATAATTTAGTCAGCGTCATCGTCGGCATTGATTGTTCACTGTTGACCATTGACCGTTGACTGTTACCATTGACCGTCGGATCCACCCTAACCATTGGATTTAGAAAATTTTAATGGCCAGAATATATTCCCATTTCTCAATCTTAATTTGTTTCCCAATTAATCCAAGCGCTATGTTAATATTATAATTAGGGAAAGATTCATGTGAGAACCTAAAATTAAGTGAGAACTGAGAACAAATCACGACCGTTAACGCAACCGAATCCAACAACCCAGATTAAAACTTCAAAAAGAGAATTACAAGCCGAATGTCGTTTTTTGCAAGTGTTTGCTTTTGGAAAATCACTGATAGATTGCAAGCTAAAGGCTTTTTTTCAAGTCATTAACAAAATCACCATATTTTCTTAATATTATTTCCACATTGTATATATGTGTTTTTTTGGAGTGCAAATCGTTGGGTTGAATATATATCTCATTAACATTTGCAACATGAATTCAACATTTTTGTACATGCAAATTAAACATGCAAACGATTGGCTTGAATGTGCAAGCAATAGACTTATATGTGTAAGTTGTTGTACATGTGAAATTATTTTATTTGTGCGTGTGAAATGTAAGTGCAAGTCATTGACTTGAATACACAAGCCTTTGTATTGCAAGTGAATTCTGACAGACTTGCAAGTGAAATGTATATTATTTGCAAGTGAATTATAATTTATGTGCAAGTGAAATGCGAAGTACTAGCAAGTAATTTATAATGTATGCAAGTGAAATGTGAAGTCCTTGCAAGTAAAATGTTAATATTTGCAAGTGAACTTTGATTTACATGCAAGTAAATTTAGATGTATATGTGCAAGTGAAATGTGAAGTATATGCAAGTGATTTCTTATATATGTGCAGTTCACTTGCAAATACTTCACATTTCACTTGCACATATATATCAGAGTTCATTTGTTAATACTATACATTTACTTGCACATATATCAGAATCTACTTACAATGACTTGCACTTTCAACACAACAACTTGCATATTCAAGCTAATGGCTTGCATTTTCAAGCCAATGGTTTACACTACAAGAAAAAAGACATGCATGCAACGCAGAAATTACATGAAAAAACATGGTGATTTCAATTGCAATTTACAAGCCAACAACTTGCAAAAAAGGTCTCTGGGTTGCACTCCATCAGTAATGTTTCAAAATCAGAACACTTACAAAAAAAACTGCTTCTGACTTGCAATTTTCATTTTGTGGGTTTTATATGGATCATTGAATGTGTGTGCGTGAACTGTCCTGATTTGTTTTCAATTCTTACTTTATATTAGGTTTTCACTACCTAACCCCAATTAAATAAAGAATACAAATAAATAAATAATAATATCAAACTACTTTAAACTTCTTAATTGTTAGAGGTGACATATATATTAACAATTTAAGGTCAGTCAAGCTTATTAAGAAAGTTTAAACTTATTCTACCAAATACTAAAAAACTTAACTTGAGGGAAGGAGAAGCTACTTTAAGCTTCTGATCCTCTCCCAAACGGAGAGTTAGTTCCATTTTCTAAACAATAAGTCACATATCATCATATCAGTGAGCGTTATTACATGAGATATCAGAGTTTCATCTGCCTTGAAGGAAGTCTGATCTCGACCATACTACATGGAGTATACAGCTAGCTAGGTTACCGTTACACCGGCCTATGCATAAAACTTTTTGATTAGTTTGTGATGTCAAATAAACAATCATTGACTAGACCAATCAAGAGGCTGTATTTAAATTTCTGATGAACAGCAAGAAAAAGTTGGGATCAAATTCTGTAGACTACGAAACATAAGAAAGAAGAAAGATTCCATCATATCGCCTTTTATTGGTTTTGTCAACTGTACGTTCACCCCCATTTTTGCTAGTTGACAAAAAGAATCTTGGATATATAGACACTACAAAAAATTAACAAATACTCCCTAACATAAGCCAGTCATTAGGTGTTAGTGTTAGTTAATCTTTTTTGCCCTCTATAATTAAGGAAAGAACCCAATCTCATGTATCCTGTCATAGTTATCTTCTTTTGTTTAGAAAGATGTTATGTTCTTGTTTTGTCTAGAAATAGGCCATAATTAAGATTTGATATTTAACATATGCATGATACAAAACAAGGATATCATATACATCTATTGGATTTTGGAGACTAATGGGTATAATGAAACGCATCGACACCTTGATGACAAAATGTTAAACATCTTAAAGTTCTTACATTTCATGTATTTTTATTGCATTTGACACCTGAATCAATAACAAAATAAATTTTCTAACATATATTCTGGGAAAATGGAATGCATAAACTCGTAAGAAAAGTCGGTTAAAATCACATAAAATTTTAGCACAACCCTCCTTTCTAAAGTCGATCAAGATAAAAACATACTACATAAATTGTGTAAAGAAGTTCATGTTTATAAAATTTAAAGTCATTTAGAGAAAATTATACATAAAGTCATATCTAATAAAGAAATTCGCCTCTTATAACATTTTAATTATCTATATAAAGTTGATCTTAAGAACGTACATATCAAATCCCTATCATTTTTTGTTAGTATTTAGGTCAGATAGGTCGATTAAAACCTCGAAAGATTTTCTTCGTCAAACCTCCTTTGTGTAATATTCTAAAACGATAAAAACAACTTATGTATAGAAGATTGTGTCAATGAAAATTCGTTTGCTATTTATAAAGTCATGTATGATAAAGAAATTCGTCTCTTATAACATTTCAGAAGGTAATCAGTTATCTGCATAACGCAAATTTTAAAAGCATATATATTAAAATAAGGGAAAAGTTATGTCCTTAGGGTGGTGTGGTGTGACAAGTGAAATGGCCAAAAGCACCTCTTCAAGCTACACTTTAACCCCTAAAAAAATGAAGTGTCTTTCAGAATGAATGGGGAGCCATTGGGGTTAGGGTTTCGCCATAGTACGGTTCGCCGCGCGCGCATCTCATTTGCTGACGTTTTACTACTTTATTACTGCCATTAACGAGAGTCATTAATATAATTAATTGGCATGGAGAACTGGAGAAGTATTCTATTCCAAACGGTTTGATTCTTTAAGTATTTTGTTGATGACGTCTACAGCCAGAAAGGTCGTCGTTACTAAACAAACCCAATTTGCTGCTTTTCAGGGAAACAAAACTATAGCTAATGCTAATCAAGAGATTAATTAATAGATTAATGCCCTAGTTTAAACAGACGGCTGCGATTCTTCCATTCCATGTCCGTAATTCTGTTTAAAACTGTTTGGTGTACGTTACGTAGTGCTAATTGGATAGCAATATTGCACACATGTGTTACGTGGTGATGTTTAATACTCCCTCCGTTCCAAAATTATCTTCCCATTTCATTTTTGCGTACTATTCATATTTGTAGAGAATTTTCTCGATTTCTCTCAATGTATATGGAAAAACATAGTCATGTGTGATCTTGTTTTATTCGTCTTGACGAGTACTTTAATTACATATAAATTTTACGATTTTTAGTAATTCATATTTGAAGATATTTAAGATACAAAACGCGTCTCGGCAAATGAGCCGAAAAGAAATGGAAAGAATATTATGGGACGGAGGGAGTACTACTCACTGCGATTATATCAACAAAAAATAAAAAGTTTTATTCGTTAGTTGTCAGTCTTAAACTGTCTATATATATTTTGATTAAATTTTATTAAAATTACTTTTATTTTATTACTCTGTATTTGACTTTTTAAAATTTCATTCTAATTTTCAATATATAATCTCATATTATACAAAAAGTAAGATAATTACTTTAGTTTGATTTGGATTAAAAGACAATTTCTTAATATATATGAAAAAGTTATATAGACAATTTAAAATTAACGAAGGAAATTATCTATAAATATTCAACTTAAATATAGTTCATTTGGAACAAGACACTTCTGCTTAATGCAGTTTAACTCGCAAGAATATAGACCTATTTTTCACCAAAAGCGACTATCTGAGAAAAGTATCACCTAATTAATCTTAGTCAATTAATTAAAATGGATAAAAGAGCTGAACGAGTTACTTGCATATCATACTATTAGTTTTTTGTCTGTGCTTCGCAGAGGCTTAAGTGTTTTTGTTCACTTACGTGGGATATATGTTCTTGTTCACTTATTTGGAATGTGTTTGATTTGTGTGTTTTGAGTATTTCCATGTCAAAATAGAGTTTGAGAACGATTTCCCGAGAGGCTTCAGTGGGAATAAACACCTTCTTGTCTAGATCTTGCCATGAACCCACCATTTTAATCTGAATAGAAGATCAAGAAAGACAAATGAAGATAGAGAGAGGTCAGATTGTAAATTTCACAAAGTAGAGATCAATATTGCCAGTTTATGGAGGGAATCGATAAAGAGTTTGTCAACATTGATATAGTTTGTTTAGAGCTGAAGCTATTAAGGTCCAGATGTGTCTCATAGACAACAAAATTCGCATTCAAAAGGGTAAAACTCCAGGTAAGGTTCGAAAATTAAAATTACAAGCACACAATTGAAAAAGATCAAATGACAAAAGACAAGCATAAATATGTCTCTGTGAAGGAGATTACAAAGTATAAACACTATACTTGGACATGCCTCAAAATAATACAACCAAAATAGTGCGTGTATGGGCAATAGTATGTGTGAATATCACCATATATAGCTCACTTTTTATTGGTGAAGTATAATTCAAATTTTAAATATATATATTGCCAGTCGTTTTATTAGTCAACAACACTTTATTTATATAAAATTTGAGACAAACAAGTCTGCACTAAAATGTATTTAAACAATCCTAAAATTCTAGCTAGTTATTCTATATGATTCAAATTCAACAACTCAAAGTAACAAGAAAAGAATTTGTTAAAACTATAACTAGGAAAATATAGAAACAATGATGTATCAATGGATGGAAGAAATCTTAGTTAAGTGTCTTATCATTGTTCAACAATATTGATGATCATATTAAATCTAAAGATTCTATCTTGATGCAACTTGTTCTTATTCTTATACGAAAGTGACTAGAACCTTAAACAGAGCATAATAGTCCTATCCACATTAGTTAACCATGACGAACCCATCAATGATTCAAACCAAAGGATGCATTAATCAAAACACACTAGGATATGGACATGAGCAACTAGTCCTATAATGCAAATCTCTACAAGAAAATCCTAGCACAAACAGATACTAGAATAATATGTTGGCTTCAAAGGAATAGAAAGCATCAAACATGCACAATCTATCTTAGCAATATGATAAATTCATTCAACTCCTAGATGATAAATCTAGAACTCAATCAATAAATCAGTAGACGTTATTGCAAGAGAAAAGCATACAACTTTAGCATTAATAGATAATAGATAAACTCACATCAAACACATATTGAAACTTCAACTAAACTTTACTAAGAACATGGAATATCAAACTCGAACTATGACTTGTAAAACTAACCCTAACAAATTAGAGAAACAAATCTCCCAGCCTTTCTAAATAACAGTATTTTTAATTAAAGACGTTTTTGCACGGAACCACCCTTATATGGCCGAATTTGCAAGGAACCACCCCCTATATCGATAATTATTCCGAACCACCCAGATTTCAACATTTTATTACAAGGAGCCACCTGCGGATGGAATCCGTTAAATTTTCTGTTAAAATGGTGAAATTACTAAAATACCCCTAATTAATTCAAAAAAGTGTAGAGTAAGATAATTGCTTTCTGCGTGTCATATGGATCTTTCACCCAATCAGAACTTGAAATCTTGCCCATTTTATGTTTTAACACTACTAGAAAACACAGCATTAGCGACGGAATAATCCGTCGCTAATTGTGTCAATTCCGTCGCTATTAGCAATTCGCGACGGAATTCCGTCGCTACACATCTGTCGCAAACGATATGGTCGTCAAATGAGTTTGGCCGCGGAATTTCGTACCCGTCACTATTTAGCGACCATTTTTGCAACCGAATCCCGTGTCCAAATTTGGAACTCGGAGACCGATAATTGCGACGGATTTGGCGACCGTTTTCCATTGCGAAAAAGGACCCCCGGAGACCGATAATTGCGACGGATTTGGCGACCGTTTTCCGTCGCTAACCATGACCCCCTGACCACCAAATTTGAGACAGTTTTCCGTCGCAAATCCGTGTCTAATTGCCTTTATAAATTTATATTTTTCAAGTTCATTGGCGTTAATATTGGCACAATTTTTAAATTTTTATTGAGCTTGGAAATATTATAAAACCAATCATAAACAAACATAGAAATCATATATTGAACCGAAATTGTTATTACAAACGTCGTTCGTTGAAAACAAAAAACAAAGATACAAATTATTAAAAAACTAAGACTCGGGGGCGTTGGCGTCATCGTTGTCGTCGTCTTCTTGTTGTTGTTGCGGACGATATTGTGGTGGAAGGGTCTCATTCATCCTGGCCACGTTACCTCTTACAAACTCGGATATTTGCTCCTGTATGTCATGATGCAAACGTGACTGCATTTCCGTAAACATTTCTGCTCGCATCTGCTACATCTGCGATTGCATCCGCTCCTCCAACTCTTCTACCTTGCGCTGAAAATCTTCTTGGTTCGTCCGAGAGGACGAACCGATGTGAGATGGCCTAACATGACGCGCCCGACCGCGTCTTGTCGACGTATACCCCGGCCGCTGAACCAAGTCCGTACACCCGGTTCTTCTTGTTGACGCCCTCCATCTCCAGATAGACCTGCGTCGGGTTGACGTCACCCATACTCGCATCCTGCCCCTCTTGGGTCGGTGGCTGGGACGAGGAACCAATCCTCTGGGAGAGCGCTTCCTACAATAACCGATGAAAACATGGTATAATTAGATACTAATGAATAAGTTATAACGTAATACAATTTACGAAATACATACCGTCAACTTCTTCACCCTCGAGTCTACTAGGACAGGCTTGTCCTTGTTTTTCCTCGATGTGTGTGTGTGGGCGTACAGCTCGGGAGCCGTCGGTGCACGACCAAGCTCCTTGGACTAACAAAAAACAAGACAAATTATTAGTATGTCATAAAATTAATAAATTCCATTATACGAATCAAAAAGATAAAGTTAAGAATCAAACCAAGCTGTCGTAATGTCCAATGAAGGATCGGGAGCCTCCCGTGTGGCGCACCAATCCGGTGCCCTGACCCTCAGGCTCGATCATGTGATTGGCATGAGCAGTGCGGGACCTTGCCTTCTCTTCTTCTCTGTCCCAATGAGCCTTCTAGTTAGCCCAAACATCAGCACTCACTGCGTAATGGGGTTTCCCAGCCGTCTTCATCTTGTGAAGGACGTCTTTGTACCTATAAAACAAAATTAATTAAAAAATTACAAATTAAATTAATGAATTATTTCAAACTATAGTGATTTACAACTTACCGGTTCCCCGCATGTCTCAAAAAGACACGATACATGTAATCATCGATGTACTGGTCTTCCCAAGTATACTCTTTCTGAAAAGAGTAAAAGATATGCTTGTTGTTATCAGGCATTTGTACATTAATGTATTTGTGAAGTGAATAGATAAATAATTACCTTGAATTCTTGCCAGTAGTAGTCTACTTGGTCGGCCGATAAAAATCGCCACGCACTACCCTCAGCGAAGAAAGATTTCCGGAAAATCTCCCGCATAGAACGGGAGACTGGTCCGGACGGCAGGATCAACGACCCGTACTCGTCGGGTCGGACAACTACCTTGTCACCGGCATCCAACGGTGCCGGTGCAGTAGAAGAAGAGGGACCGGCCTCGGGGACTACTCCCAAGGACCGACCACGGCCACGACCACGGCCACAGCCTCGACCACGGCCGCGCCCACTACTTGCACCTGTCTGCTCACTCATAGATCCTTGTCCTCTCAGGACTTCAATAATATGTATTAAAATGGAAAGATGCAACCATAATTAATAACTAAAGATATTATTATATGTGAACAGTACAAAACACTAATGAACAATCTATATACAACAAACAACCTATCTAGTTCAGTCAAGTTCGTCTTCATCTTCTTCTTCACCTTCCCCTTCATTTTCCTCTTCCTCGTCGTCGGATGATGAAAAGATAACATTTGGATCTTCGACGGGAGGAACGTGCAACGCATCTTCGTCAGCTTCTTCATTCTGATCAATCAACTTTGTCAGAACTTCATTTGTTTCAACGATTAGGGGTTTTCCTTCGATGTCGTCTTGGAAGGCCGGTACCACTTTCTCTGGCATGTCAAGCTCTGACCTTGCCTTAACCTTGCATACTGCCCACCAATTAACTTTATCCCGTCTTTTGCTTGGATATGGCAAGTATTGAACTTGGTCGGCCTGGTGTGCCAAGATGAACGGTTCATACTTATTGTATCTCCGTCTATGGTTGACTTCCACCAAGTTGTATCGAGTGTTAGTGTGTGTGCCACTATCCGTGGGGTCAAACCACTCGCATTTGAATATGACGGTCTTCTTCATAGATAGAGCTGGATACTCTAACTCGATTATGTCAGTCAACACACCATAAAAGTCATTTTCACCCTCGATATATTGTGTTCCCCTAACGCAAACACCGCTATTCATCGTAAGCCTGTCTTGCTCGTATTCTCGAGTTAGGAACTTGTAGCCGTTCACGCAATACCCTTTATATGTGTCCACTGTTCTACCCGGTCCCTTCGCAAGGCTCATGATGAAGGGATTGGTACAGACAGTTGGATCTCTGACCTATAGTTCAAGTACACGGTTGTAAGTGAACCAACACTTTACAAAATTCATTATAAATGAATCTCACAAATACTTACATGTGATTCGAACCAAGAGGTGAAGATCATTCTCAAACCTACTTTCAATTTCCCTGCACTTATACCATTGTTCCTTTTGCGCAACTCGGCCACGAAAACACTTTCAAAGGAAAACACCCAAATTAGATCATAGTTGTAGAGTAGATATGTGATAGCACTTTAAAACAACGTAACCCTTACTTTCTGTGGGCTTCAATTTCAGGACAGTTCAAAAGAACATAGGTCCTAGCAGCAATAATCTCTTTGTCATCAAGAAATCTACGGGTGCTACCATGCAACGGCCTTCCCTTTGGTTTGAAGATTGAAAGTCAGTCGACATTGTCATCGACGTCCATATCACAAGTTTCATTTCTTCTCAACCACTCGGGTATCCGCGGATCACCTTTAGTGAAATAAAACGATGCAAATTTCGCGATTTTTTCTTGCAAATATACGCTGCTAAGGCTTCCTTCCACCCTGCCTTTATTGCTGACCTTTTCTTCAACTTCCCCAAATATCTGTTTTTGGAATCTATTAGTTATAAATAGAATGAAGGGGAAAACGTCAATTGTAAGACCAAAACCTTTCAAATGGATACATCCATCGATATTGAACTGGTCCTGCCATCATCGCCTCGTAAGGTAGATGCAAGGGGAGATGCTCCATAGAGTCGGAAAAAAATGGGCGGGAAAATACGTTCCAGCTTGCAAAGCATTTTGGGGATTTCACCCTCCAGACGATGCATGTCTTCTTCTGTCAATGATGTGGAAGTTAACTCCTTGAAGAAGATACTCAGCTCCGTTAATGGCTCCCACACATCTTTGGGTAAAAGCTCCCGAAGAGCGACTGGCAAAAGTCGTTGCATAAAAACATGGCAGTCATGACTCTTCATCCCATGCATTTTCAGAATTTTTGGATCGACACATCTAGACAAGTTGGACGCGTACCCATCTGGAAACTTTATCTTCTGTATCCACTCAAGCAGGACTCTTTTTGAATCCTTGTCCAATGTGTACTTGGCCTTCAGAAACTTCCCAGTCGCAACATCTTTAGCCAGCTCTGGTCGATCACATATTTCATTCAGTTCTTCCCTGGATTTTTCATGGTCTTTTGTCTTCCCTGGGAGATTGAGCACGGTATTGAACAAATTTTTCTCAATATGCATGACATCTAAATTATGCCGAATAACATTTGTACTCCAGTAAGGGAAATCCCAGAATATGCTCTTCTTATTCCATCCATGTTTTTTGGACAGTAAAGCATTATGATGTTCCGATCCAGGTTCATACGACTTCTTAAACCCCAAATGATCCTCCTCAGCTAACATTTCAGCTCCAGTCTCACCCCCTAAGCTTTTTGCGCTCTTCTCTGCCCTTACGAAATCAGTAACATTTTTGCGAAATGGATGACGCGGATG